>NW_028243945.1:0-49000 GCF_964263255.1 Lissotriton vulgaris | reverse complement strand
TGTATGCTGTAATTGGAAGTGAGGGATGCCTGGTCAAGCAAAGAAAATGCCAATTAGTAAACCATCGAAAATTGAGTGGCGAATCTCCAGAAAAAAAGGAGTTTTTCTATTTAGCACTTTTGCAACTTTTCAAGCCTTGGCGTGCAGAAGAGGAACTGCTTGGAGATTTCCTCTGTTACGAAGACTCTTTCACTGCTGCTAAGGAGACCATAGAATGTCCTGCTTTTCCCAAATATCAAGAAATGCTAACTTTGGAAATTGAGCAGGAAGCAACGACTGCAGCCGAGATTGCCAGAGACAGTTCTCAGGACAGTCAGAGTTCTGTTTCATTGAGTCAAGATCCACTTGGAGGACCTATTATCGAAAATGAAGCTGCCACTGCTATGAATGAAGTGGAAAGAGCCATGGCACATGCTCAGGAGGATTCAGTTAACTTAGAAGACTTGGAAAAACAACTCAACGTTGAGCAGAGGAAAATATATGATGAAGTTACCAAGCAAATTGAGCATGGATTAAGTCATGAGAAGAAAGAGTGCTCATGTACATCGTTGAAGCCTGTCCGACTGTATGTGAGTGGAGAAGCGGGAACTGGAAAAAGT
Organism: Lissotriton vulgaris; assembly: GCF_964263255.1. Taxonomy (NCBI): domain Eukaryota; kingdom Metazoa; phylum Chordata; class Amphibia; order Caudata; family Salamandridae; genus Lissotriton; species Lissotriton vulgaris. The sequence continues at coordinate 48,401 of NW_028243945.1, read as the reverse complement.
TTCCTCATTAAAGCAATTTCTTGTTATTTGCAGGAAAGGACTGAGTCATCGCTGTCTTGTGTTGTCACCGCTCCTACTGGACTGGCAGCACATAACATTAAAGGTATTACTTTGCATCGTCTACTGATGCTGCCAGTGGAGCATGACAACAAACTACAATACCACAAGTTATCTGGGGATGCTTGCTGTGAAGTTTCAAGAGTCTTGAGGAAAATGAAACTACTTATCATTGACGAAGTAAGCATGGTTTCCAATGTCATGCTTGCCTTTGTGCATTTGAGAATGCAAGAAGTACTTAAAACTGAATATGATGTGTTATTTGGTGGCAAACACATCATTGTTTTCGGAGATCTTCTGCAGCTGACACCAGTAAAAGGTCAACCTGTGTTCAAAATACTCACGCATGAAGATACCAGGAAGTGCCTAGGGAGCATTGGCAACGTCAATATATGGTTAAACTTCAATTATGCTGAACTGCATGAAAATATGCGTCAGGCGAAGGATGAAGATTTCAAGAATATTCTAAAAGATATTAGAATTGGAAAAGTGACCGAGCATGGAAAAGAAGCTTTAAATGCACGATTACTTTCAAATTTATATCCCGAAAAAGAGATTGTGCCTGAGAATATTTTTCAGAAAATTACTGAGAAGAAATCCGGAATATGTTTGATGCCAACTCTTGCAGAATGTGCCATCTTCAACAACAAAATGTTGAATTCAGAAAAGCAAGAGATTGTGAAACTTGAAGCTATTGACAAAATAGAGCATATGGGATCAACAATTATTTTGTCAGAGAATTTGAAATCAAAATTGGATTCATTAGAGAAGACTATATCTAAAACTGCGGGTTTTGAAAAGACTCTGAATGTGTGCTTAAATTGCCGAATCATTTTGAGAAGGAATTTACATGTTGAAAGAGGTCTGGTAAATGGATCAATGGGTAATGTTGTTGATTTTGAGAAATACAGAAATAGAGATGAAATAGAATTTTTAAAAATTAAATTTGATGGCATTGAGGAAGTACAGCTAATTGGTCGTTGTTCTGCTAGGTTTTTGCTTGTTAAAGACTTATATGTTCGCCGTAAGCAGTTTCCTGTTTGCTTGGCATATGCGGTGACAATCCATAAATCGCAAGGTTTAAGTGTAGATAGTGCACTGGTGAATATTGGCAGTTCTGTGTTCAAAGAGGGTATGGCATATGTGGCATTGTCACGAGTTAGAACTTTATCGGGATTGTACTTGATTGACTGTGATGTCACAAACATTTGTGCGGATCTAGATTGTGTTAAGGAATACAATAGGTTAAGAAGAGAGTATGCGCCACATTTGCCTCAATATCCTTTGTTTGAGAAACGTGTGGTAGGCCGGAAACGTAGAAATATCAGTAATAGTAGGGAGGTTGTAGCAAAAAGACCAAAAGTCAATGAACCGACAATTGTGGATTCTGTTGAAGATGTTGTCGGTTTTCAATTTGAAAACAGTTCTGGTGTCAACTGCTATGCAAATGTAGTGGTTAATGTTCTCTTTTCACTAGAGAGTTTAAAAGAACAGATTCTGTTGAATTCAGAACAAATTTTATGCTGTTTGTTGAATTCTGTTTTCGAGAAATGTAGCACTGATCGAACAAAAGTAGAAAGTGTGTCTGAAGTTCGTTATCTGTTAGATGAATGTTCAGGTCAAACAGACTTCTCTGAAAATAATCAGCAAGATTGTCAGGAGTTTTTAATGTATATGCTTGATGTATTGCAAGATGAGGGTGTAGATGTAGATCACCTGTTTGGGCTTTCTTATCAATGGCAGCATGACTGCGAGAAGTGTATGGTATCAAGTACTACTAGTGTAGACTCAGAAAGATTTATATATTTAACTTTGCCAGACAGTAAATCAGTCTCCTTTAATAAGCTAGTAAATGCAGCGGATCACAACATGGAGTGTAGCCAATGTAAATCTGAAATGATGTCAACATTATTTATACGTAGATATGGCCAGTATGTCATTTTAATGATCCAACGATGTAGGCCTGATGGATCAAAATTGTCAACTTTAATAAAAAAATGTGTGGCTTCTCAGCTGTCAATATCAGGAAGGACTTTTGTAACTGTAGCAATTATCTATCACGATGGTCCTTCAACAACATCAGGACATTATACAGCTTATTTAAAGTCTCGAAAGGGCTGGTCATTCTGCAATGATTCCGTTGTAACTTTCAAAAAAAAATTGCCGTTTGACCTTAAAAATTCTTACCTGGTGTTTTTAAAACCAAAATTTTAAAGAAAGAATCTCGGGATTTCCTGTGAGGAATTGCAAAAGGTTCATCAAGTAGAGGGAATGTAAGTCTGCAATGCTGTCTAGATTATTGGTCCAAAACTTTTAATTATAATGTTAATTTAAAAATCCAACTATATAAACCTGATGCAAGTAAGTCTGCTTAATAGTAAGCAGTATCAGTGTCATAGGAAAAGGAGAACATGAGTGACAAAGAAGGGTAAGATATTAGTAGTCCAGGATTGTGAAAATAATCTCAAATGTTTTCTTTTTGAAAGTTGCGAAAATAGAAAATGACGGGATTTGATTGGAAGAATTAGAAGACTTGTGAATCGCTGCAACATGATTTGGCCAAGTGGAAACATGTGGTAGAATGTGAGAAGTCTTTTCTTGTATGTAACATATTTTTCAAAACGATGGAGGTTTTCTTTCAAAAAGTGGCGGGCTGAAAATATTTATAGCACAACAGAGTGGACGCTGTTCATAGGACATCCTTCGACGTCATTGAAAGTAAGTTAATTTTAAGGAGTTTTGAATTCAGATTTCTTAGGTTGTATGGGTTTTTTAAACACAATCATTTTGATTGTGTTTTTTTTTCCCCGCTGTTACATGATGAATATCTTCAAGTCACTGATTTAAGTGAAATTTGATACATTCTGAGAACAGCAAAAATAAACCATTTAACATATATAATTAATATTCTCCTTTTTTGTACTTATGATATACATTTAGAAATGTGAGGTAGATATGGAGAAACTGAGTCTTCTGTAAGTGTCAATTTTAATGCTTACAGTGCAGTACTTCTGGGTACTGTTTTTTTTTTGAAAACTGAACAGACCTCACATTAAAGAAACCTCTTGAAAGGACACATCTTATTTGCATCCTGAAACAATCATTTACAATGTTACACACAATGTTATGATGGCTTTACATCTCTTTTGCGCTGCTATTGCATCACTATTGTGAGACATCAGCAATGCAAAAGAAGCACCATGTTCTAAAATAGGCCTCAGTTCATCAGCATGAAGATACTGTTTGTTTAAAATAAATATCTTTAGGATTGTGTAGGGGTCGTAGAGAAGCAGAGGCTTCTGTAAGTGTCAAAGTTGTTTAAAAACTGTTTCTTCTTGAACCTTTTCCCTTCTTTTTTCTAATTTTTAAATACATGTTTTAATATTTTTGGAAATGTTTGTTCTCTCTTTTACAGATTGAAAGTATGAAAAATTTTCTTTAAAAGTTAACAAGAATTATAAGGTAAATGTTTTCTACTTTTTTAACCCGCATTCCACTGCTGATGATGTCACTGACTATGTCATGAATGATGTAATAAGTGGGCATGTTTTACTACAATGGTAGGTCTTCACATGTATTATCTCCTCTGTATTCTTCAACAAGCATAAATTTGATATGCAACCCTGAGTACGCCTCACCTTAAACAAACTTTTAGAGAGGACACACCTTATCGTCACCCTCAATCAATCATTTACTCTATCACATTTAACATCTATTAGTTCTACTGCTTCATTTCTTTAATCCTTACTTTCCTGTGTTTGCTACTTCTCTCATTCCTTTCTCTATTACTTAATTATTCTACTCCTTCCAGTATTTTTCTCACTCCCTCTCTTCTCATACTTCTTCATTATTATTCACTCATTCTGTCTCAATTAATGTTACTGTTTCCGAATGATCTCAAAAAAATTTTAAAACAAGAACAGTAAGTATAAGGATAGGAAACAGACATTTATGTTACAAGAAAGACAGCTATAGGAAGTAAACAAAAGATACTGTTACTCGCAATTCACTGCTGATGATGTCACTGACCATGTCAAAAATGATGTAATATATGACATGATCAGAAGTGATTTGCGGGTAACAGTATCTTTTCTTTACTCCCTATAGCTGTCTTTCTTGTAACATAACTGTCTGTTTCCTTTCCTTATACTTACTGTTTTTTAAAAAAAAAAAAATTTTTTGGTTCGCTCCTGGTTAGCGTACCGGAGTGCGAACTGGGAGCGAACTAAAAGAAATAGAGCTTGGCAGAGTTCCAAAAATTCTACCAATTTTTTTTTATAATGGGGAGGTAGTTCTGAAAAGAACTTTTTTTTGATTTTTGTTGCTTAAAATTTTTTTTATTATTTTTCTGAACATTTTTTATATTTTTTTGTTTTTTTCTGAACATTTTGTAATTTTTTTTGTTTTTTGGGGGGAGGGGGGAAACAAAAATGATTCATTGAAGAGGGCTCAACAGGAGCAACAAAAAAAAGAAGAATTTATTTTTTGGGGCGTTTTGGGCATACATGATTTTTGATTGCTCTTATTATAAGAGTAATGCTACTTTCTCGGTAGCATAATATTTGATTGCACCACACGCACACTTGTTTTACTTCCCCCATGTCCATTTGAATGTTCGGGATCAACTCCCTCGCCTCTGGTCCCGATACTTCTGACACGACAGATCTTCTTGCTATTGCCGGGGGATTTTGCTGTTCGTCGCGAAGCTGAGCAGCACTATAATTATTTGGGTGCCACCTACTCATGTGCCTGTGCATTGTAAAATTTCCAAAACTATATTTTTTGTCCGTCCCCCTTGAAAGGCGTTCATCGCAAATGCGGCAAAAGACATATCTTGCATTGACTTTCTTTTGCCCTGGTGGAAATTTAAAAAATTGCCAGATGAAGTTTTCCTTTCTGTTGTACCTCCTAGGCTCCTCAGGCAAAAACTCAGGCTCTTCCTCCTCTTCCTGATCTTCCTCTTCTTCAAAGATTGGTTAAGCAGGTGGTCCTTTCTTTCCATGAGGAGGTGGAGGTGGTGGTGGGGGAACACTAGCAGAAGCAACAACTGAAGCCATTTCTCTAGAATGTAAAAGGGTCTTTCTCTCACCAAGATGAAAGTCAGAGTGAGGAAAGAAGGAGGGGTTTTCATCATTTGGGAAAAGCAAAAGTTCTAAACCAATGAAAAGTGTTAATTTTAGATCACATGACCTAGTATTACATCATTAGGAAACCAAAAGTGAAATGAACCAATGAAAAGTGTTATTACCGAGTCACATGACCTGCTGTGTTTACGTTTCGCGCTTTGCGCCGCTTTCCGGTCCGCTTCCGGGTCCGCTAACTTGGCGCGTCCGATGACGTATTACGCGACAACGCAAAACGTCATTCTAACGTAACAGTTACGCTAAAAGAACGTTTACCGGTTCGCGGACCGAGTCGCGGCTTTAAAATGAGCTAACGGAAAGCTGACCGGTTCGCGGACTGGGAGCGGAACAAAAAAATATTTTTTTAAAAAATGTATTAAAAACATGTAAAATATATTTTAAGATTTAAAGAAGAATACATTTTACAGCTACAGATATTAGCTTTCAAAAAACCATTGAAATTCAATGAAAAAACCATAGGTTATAGAGAATATATAGTTAGGAATTAGCATTTACAAAACCTTAAAAATTCACTGAAAAAACCATAGGTTATAGACCATATATAGTTAGGGATTAGCATTTACAAAACCTTATTTTACTTGCATAAAACCATTGAAATTCCATATATAGTTAGTTGCACTAACTATATATCGCGCACCCGCAATCCACTGCTGATGATGTCACATATTACATCATTCATGACATGGTCAGTGACATCACTGATGACATCACTGATGACAACACCCAGTGACTGTATGTTTCTGTAGAGTTAAAATATGTCTTACATATTGAAGAATGAGTGGATGTTTAAGTGTCTGGATGAAGGATTTAGTAGGTGCATGACTGACTGTATGAGAGAGTGATTAAATGTGTGTCACTAAGTGCATGGGTTAGTGACTAAACTGTCTTATTTTGTGCATCATTATATCTGTTGTTCTGTATACTGCTGCATGTGTTGATCAGTAGCTATATGAGTAACTATATGGGTTATTGATTGTTTGCCCAAGTATTTGTATGGGAGACTGAGTATGTGTGTGAGTTGATGGAAGGTGTATGACTCTGTGCATAGATGTGTGAGCAGTTGATTCACTATATGTATGGGTTCAAAAGTGCATGTGGAAACAGCTGCATGGGCATTTGACTGTGTGCATGAGTGTATTGCTGAGTGAATGGATATCTCTGTGCTACATGTCAAAGTAAGTACATATGTAAAACACAGTACATGTGAGAGTAGACATATATAAATAACTGGGCAGAAGAGCCAGTGAATGTGTGAGTGGCTGCATGGATCATTGAGAACTTGTATCAGTGATTGTATAAGAGAGTAAAACTATGTTAGAATATGTTTGAATTAGTAAGGTGTGTATAACTCTATAGTTGAGGAAATGGAGTTGTGATTGATTCTTTGCATGACTGAATAGGTGCATGAGTAACTCCATGGATGAGTGACAATCTGGAGTGTCTGTTTACACTGAGTGTATCTAAGGTTATATTAGAGTCTGAAGAGGTTCATCGTATTATCACATGAATGATGTCATCAGTGATGTGATCAGTAATGTCAAATGAGATGTCATCAGTGATGTCATCAGTGATGTCATTTGAGATGTCATCAGTGATGTCATCAGTGATGTCACTGACCATGTCATGAATGATGTAATATGTGACATCATCAGCAGTGGATTGCGGGTGCGCGATATATAGTTAGTGCAACTAACTATATATGGAATTTCAATGGTTTTATGCAAGTAAAATAAGGTTTTGTAAATGCTAATCCCTAACTATATATGGTCTATAACCTATGGTTTTTTCAGTGAATATATATATATATATATATATATATATATATATATATATATATATATATATATATATATATATATATAAAACTGAAAAAACCATAGGTTTCACACCAGTTATAGTTAGGAATTAGCATTTAAAAAACCTATTAAATTCACTAAAAAAAACATAAGTTTCACATCAGTTATAGTTAGCTGGAAATTTTACTGACATAAAACCAATGAAATTCCCTGTTATAGTTAGATGGACTCACTATAACTTGCGCGCCTGCAATGCACTGCTGATGACGTCACATATTACATCACTCATGACATGGGCAGTGACATCACTCATGACATCACTGATGACACCATCCAATGAATGTGTGTCTTTATGAAAAATAAATATGTTTTATATTTGTATTTGTAAAGGACGATGGAAGAGTAAATGGTTAAATAAGTGTGTAAATGGATTTTTTTTTAAAAGAATTGATTGGTTAACTGCCTTATTAAGTGTATCTTAATGAATACATATATTAACGAGTAATTTTTATATTTTAAAATATATGTATCAGTGTTTCACTTTGTGTATAAGTGGCTGCATGGGTTGGTGACTGACTCACTGTTTGTATGTTTTTTGAAGACAGCATATGTGCAGGACTGTATGGGTGGATGAGTGTGTATATGTGTGTGTTAGTGAGTGAATGCCTGTCTCACTAGTGTCTTTATGAGTAACTACATATGTTTTAATCTTGTATATATGAGCATTGATGTATATAAGTCAGTATATGTGAGAGTGAGAGATTGAAAGAGTTCCTTTTTTAATAAGTATGTGTTTCTATAAGTGATTGTTTAAGAGAGTAAGTATGTGTAAGTTTCCTTAGAAGTAATGTGCTAATGTATGTATAGCTGTATATGCAAATAAATGGATGTTCAATAGTTTATTTGCATGTGTGAGTATGTGTGTGAGTAACTTTTGTAAGACTGTCGGTGTGTAACAGGATGTATATGTGTTTCACTATATATGATGAGTGAGAATATGTATGAGTGACTATATAAAACTGTTGGTGTATGAGTGGATGTGTATATAGAAGGTGGAATTACTGAATTGGTTTTTGTAACTGGTATGGGTATCTCCATTTTTTTTGAAAATGTTAGTTTCTATTGTTTGAATATGTGTTTCAATGGTTACATTACACTGAAAGGAGGTCTATCAGTCTGCCACAAGGATGGTGTCATCAGTGATGTCATGAGTGATGTCACTGACCATGTCATGAGTGATGTAATATGTGACGTCATCAGCAGTGCATTGCAGGCGCGCAAGTTATAGTGAGTCCAACTAACTATAACGTGGAATTTCATTGGTTTTATGTCAGTAAAATTTCCAGCTAACTATAACTGATGTGAAACCTATGGTTTTTTTAGTGAATTTATTAGGTTTTTTAAATGCTAATTCCTAACTATAACTGGTGTGAAACCTATGGTTTTTTCAGGGAATTTCATTCGTTTTTTAAATGCTAATTCCTAACTATAACTGGTGTGAAACCTATGTTTTTTTCAGTGAATTTCAAACGTTTTTTAAATTCTAATTCCTAACTATAAGTCTCACTTTATAAATAAGACTGTTAGCACTCTAGTTGTTCTTTAGAACACTCTGGTACATTCTGTCATTGGGCTACAGTTGGGCTACATCTAGCTGATATTTGGGCTACATTTGGATTTTTTGGTCTCTGGTGGCCATCTTTGGGCTACATTGGGCTACATTTGGGCTACATTTTGACATATATATAGCCCAATGTAGCACAATATATATTTTATCAAAGTGAATTTTCGTAAAAAACACTTAAGAATAGGGCTACCAGTCCCTACAATTTTTCCCAATTTATTTATTTTTTTTTCTTTGGAGCGCTCCCGGTGCGCTTCCCGGGGAGCGCCCCGAAAAGCGTAGTTTTATAAAGCGCCCCCGGGCGCACTCCGGGGAGCGTCCCGTAAGCGCCAATATCGCGAACGAAAACATGATCATGACGTATCGCGTAGCCGCGTCCGCGTGATACGCACGGCGTAAGCGCACCCGGAAGTACTGGAGCGAATACGATCGCGCAACGTAAACATCTGACACGCTTACGCTACGCGACCCGGAGCGCCCCCGGGCGCACCCGGGGGCACGTAGCGTAAGCGCGTCGGGTCATGTGACCTGAAAATAACACTTTTCATTGGTTCATAACAGTTTTAGTTTCATAATGATGAAGCCCCTGGTCTTGTAACCTGAAAATAACACTTCTCATTGGTTCAGGACAGTTTTTTTTCAAAATGATGAAAGACCCCACCTTTTTTCCTTATTCTGACTTTGTCCTTTGACTGAGGAAGACCTGTGTGTACATCTCTGTACCTTTTTGATCTTAATAATGGCTTCAGTAGCAGCAGCAGCTGGTGCATCTGCCCCACCACCACCACCACCACCACCAACAGGACCAGCTCCAGATTATATTGGTGGTCAAGAACAGGAGGAGGAGGAAGAGGAAGAGGAGGAGGGGAGGAGAAGATGGCTGCCTGAAGAAAATACCCCATACAAACCCAAGCCACACATTGTATGGGAGTTTTTTTCAATCCCAGAGGGCAAGAAAAAAGTCAATGCGGCCAAGGTAACTTGCCTAATCTGCAATGAAGAACTTTCACGGGGCAACCCAAACAAAAAATATTCATTTGGTAACCATACCATGATTCGTCATATGACCCGAAAGCACCCAAACAACTACTCTCGTGCAGAGTTCAGGGAACTGGCCAGTAACCTCCCCCAGTCGTCAAGGACCACCTCCCAAAGAAACCAACCCACTTCATCGGGACCAGAAACATCAGAGATGATGCCTTGTATTCAGCCAAGATTTGCTGATTTCAAAATCACTTGTTCTGCATGTGGCAAGCTTATCGCCTATGGTGAAAAAAGCGTAAAGCTCATCGTCCTTGCAGGTGATAATCACAAGTGCCCCAAAAAGAAGTAATTTTTTGGGTTTTTAGTTTTTTTGCTCCAGTTGAGCCAGTTTCAATTCCCTTTTTTTGTTTCTCCCCCTAAAAAAATACAAAAAAATATAAAACTGTTTTGAAAAGCCAAAAAAAGTGCAAAATGTTCAAAAAACACAAAAAAATACAAAACAACAAAAACAAAAAAAACAAAAATTCTTTTTAGAACTACCTCCAATTTCTAAATAAAGGCTTCTTTTTTTATAACCTGTCATCTTTTTCCCTCATACTACGCTCCCCGGGCCGCTCCCCGGTGCGCGTACCGGGCGCTTCCCCCGCGCAAAATGAAAAAAAATAATATTTTAAATGCCCCGCGGGGCCCTTTTATAGCCCCCACATCAAACCTAGGGGGTCAAGGAGGGTCTACCCTGCCCCCTTATGGTCATTTCCCTCTTTGTTTTGCCCACCTCTCGTGTCTCGATCCTACCGAGACACAAGATGACTGTTTCGAATGTTTACAGACACCCGAGAGCCAATCAGCTTTCCGTGCGCACCTCGCGTGGCGTGCCCGGTGCGCGTACCGGTGCACGTACCAGTGCACGGCTATAGATATATATATTTTTTTGAACCTTAATTACTCAAAATCCACTGGAGCACATATCTTGAGACATAGCAAAGGCACATCGGGCTACCAGTCCCTACAATTTTGTCAAGTTTGGTGGAAATCCATTCAGCCGTTCGGGCTAAAAGTGAAATCGACCGCCCTATGGAAATTAACATGGGGAAAACGCGTTTTGGGACCCCCCTTTTATCTCGGCCCCCGCTTGACGAATCCCCCCCAAACTTTCAGGGAAGGACCGGAACGCCGCGAGGCCATTTTGAGGAAATTTTGAGGCAGATACGTCAACCGGCGCCAAAGTTATTCCAAATAGAATTTTGAGATTTAACATTGAAAAAAATCCTAACTATAACTACCTACTGGCGACCACCAGTAGGTAATATATATATACATATATATATATATATATATATATATATATATATATATATGTTTTCGAAAATTCCAAAATCACAGTGCTCTCAGTCCGCAAAATAACACCAAACCACAGAAGTCTCCAAGGGTGTTTATTTAGACTAACGACATGTTTCGGCTGCGGACAGCCTTGATCACGTTAGTTTGGAAAAGGCAATTTCCTGTTAAATATCGTCAAGATGCATGGACAAAGAAACAGGACTTCGTAGTTGTCAACATCAATGTGTAGTTACATGAAAATCATATGCATATACATGAATGTAACAGCACAAACTGAGTACATGAATTACCCACAGTCATTTTGTAAAGAAAAGAAATAAATAAATATATTAATTATATATATAATTATATATATATATATATATATATTACCTACTGGCGGTCGCCAGTAGGTATATATAGTTAGGATTTTTTCCCTATGGGATTTCTGAAAATTCTATGCCTAATAACTTTGGCGTTTGTGGACGGAATTGGCTGAAATTTTCAGGAAAATGGCACATTTTGTTTCTGAGCAGCCCTTGAAAATTTGGGGGGGTTTTGTGGAGGGGGGGCCGAGAAAAAAGGGGGGTCCCAAAACGCGTTTTTTCCATGTTAATTTCCATAGGGCGGTTGGACTCACTTTTAGCCCGAACGGCTGAATGGATTTGCACGAAACTTGGCAAAATTGTAGGGACTGTTAGCCCGATGTGCCTTTGCTAGGTCTCAATATATGTGCTTCAGTGGATTTTGAGAAATTAACGTTTAAATCAAGATATATATCTGTAACAGCGCTCCGGGCAGCGATCCGGTTAGCGAACCTTTCGCGTATCGGAACTTTGCGATGCGAAGCTGATTGGCCCTCCGGTGTCGGTCAACATTCTAAACAGTCCGGAGCGGCCGCCATCTTGTCTCTCGGTAGGATCGAGAGACAAGAGGAGGCCAAAACAAAGGGGGAAATTACCATAAGGGGGCATAGTAGATCCTCGTTGACCCCCTAGGTTTTATGTGGAGGTTTTAAAAGGGCCTAGGAGGGTCCAAAAAAAAAAATTTTTTTTTTGCGTGGTAAGCGCCAAGTTCGCGAACCGGAAAGCGTTCTGGGCAGCGAACTTTAAGGATAAAAGAATGATAGACTTTTCTAATACTGTATGTTAATTATTTGTTGTTTTTGTTCGTTTTTTTATTTATTTATTTATTTTGATTTAAAAAAAAATTATTTATTATTTTCATAGGTTATTAAAACTTCCAGCATTATATCATCTGGTATCTCGTCAAACATGGATGTTTCTGTCTCTTGTAAGGTTTGAATAAATTGTTCGTCAAAAGATTGATCCATAAAATCTTCATCCACATTTTCTTCAGTTACAATGTCTTCGGATGTAATCTCGAAGGAAACATTAGTTTTTTCTTGCTCCCCTTCCATTTTTTTGCTGTAAATTGCATAAAAAAAATAATTAAATTAGAAGAGTTAGGGCACTGTTGGGTTTAAGTTCAGACAGGTAGTTCTGTTTTTTTAACAGTGAACTTAAAGTAAGTAAATTCATAATTATAGCAGAGAAGTGTAAGTCAATCAATAAATATAACAGAGGAGTCTATCTGTATCTATAACTATAGCAGGGGGACAGTAAATAATTATCAAAAAACGTTTTTACAAATTAATTTAAAGTGCCACTTACAAATTATCAATTTAATTTACAGGGAGGTGAAAAGGCTCTTGAAATGTAGTTCAGGAAGTAGTAGTCAAAATGGCTGTGTTTCCTTCTCTTCCTTTATATATATTCAGGTACATAACCAATCAAATGTCAGGAAAAAAAAATTGAAAATGAAAGTAACATTTTCATTGGTTGTCAATTCCAACACTTCAGATGTGTTTTGTGAAGTAATTTACCTCACGGTACTTAGAGAGGTCTACAGGCTTAATGGCTAAATGGAATTTCAATCAAATTTGTGAAAATGAAAGGGATTGTTATGTAGTATGAGCTAATCTATATTTGGTGAGAGTGTCTCTAGTCGTTTTTCTGTAAATTACTTTCCCACCTTTTTTTAGGACCGCTTTCCGGAAAGCGGCCCGGTTAGCGAACCTTAAGCGTCACGGGAGTCCACCATTTTGTGTTTCGGTCGCATTAAGATACAAGATGGAGGGCAAATAATGTTTAGAATGGGTAGAAGGGATCATGGTAGTCTTATCTTGACCCCCTAGGTTTTCTGAGGGTGGCTGAGGAGGCTTATATGTGCGGAAAAAAAACATTTTTTAAAAAAATCCGCGAGGTTAGCTTTCGGTTAGCGAACCGGGTAGCGCTCCGGGGAGCGTATTTTGTGGAAAATTAGTGAAAAAAGTTAGAGAAAAATAATAATTGTGAGTGATCAGATGTAGGGTAGCTCTGAGAAGAGCTTTTGGGTTTATGGTACATTTAGGTACTTATAAGTAGGTACCAATGCACAGTCTTAAATTCAGAATGAAAATTCTGTTGCCTTCATCTGAGAAGTGAACTCCATCTCCTCTGTAGATATCTTGCATGTAGTAACGCAAGTTATTGTTGTACAGAGAGCCCATTCCATGGTCTCTCATGTAAGCTGAAACAGATTTGTTTACATGCTTCCTCGCTTTCTCAATTTGTGGACAAAATTGGTTGGACCACCTCCATTTCTGTCTTTGGCATATATTGGAATATACCAAGGCAGTTTGAGGAAAAAGTGCCATTAATTGCTCAAAGGTGTCCTTTAAAAGCATTTCCAGACCTACCCCTGTCAAAGTGCCCAAATCATTACCTCCACAGTGCACTATTAACAGGTCAGGTTTTGGCAAATGCATAAAGGTTTTCACCAATGGTATCAATTGGTGACATTTTAATCCTCTTTGGCCCAACCACTTAATTTCCACATCTTGTAAATTGAGGTTAGGTAAATTTCTGTTCTCAGCATACCTTTGAGCCCAGTGGATGTAACTATGTCCAACAATCCAGACCTTAAACATGGTGGGAGAAGGTTGTTCTGCAGTCAGATGAAGTGTGGTAATGAAAGGGCAGTTGAAACAGTAGGAGTTTCTAAAGAAAAAAAACTGTGGATTTCCAATGCTAATGATTCATTAGCAGTGATTGGTGCATTTCCATTTCTGAAAACAGAAAGTTAGGGTGCATGGATGTGTTCTTTGAAACATGTAATTTGAATGGTCAAGGAAGAAACATTTAATGAAAGATTGCACTGGATACGCAGGTGCACTGAGAGTTCAGAGTTCAATTGAAACATTGTTGTGTGAATTTGCAAACATGAGAGGTCTTCCAGGAGGTGGTTGCTATGGAAACAAGGCAGAGAGGGCAGAGGGGGGAAGGGTTTTGATTTGAAAAAAGTGAGGGAAGAGGTATGATTGGCTAATATGAGAGATATGTGAAATGAATATCTGTATTTCTGTGCTTTCAATAGCTGCAGCCTTTGGAGTGCATCCTTTTTCTTCTGCTGAAGACAATTTGGTGTATTTCTGAGACTGTTTTCAAAACTCAAAAAATATTTGCTAAGGTGAGAAAAGATTTATTTAATTTAGATAGAGAATAGTATGATTTAAGGAGAAAATGATGAAGAAAGCTGTGTTTTTAAAATGTGGTTTTGTCTCTAGTGATATACTAATAGAATTAGTTTCTTTGAGAAATTGTAATTGCATATTCGGTGTAGCATTCTGGCATGCAGTAACACAAGTTATTGTGGTACATGGAGCCCATTCCATGGTCTGTTATGTAAGCTGAAACAGATATGTTGTTTTTAAAAACGATTTAAGAAATCAATTACATTTCTGGATATGTACTGCTAGAGCTTCATAGGTTGTTTTGAGCCATATTTATAAGGCATTTGAGTGTCTTTGATGTTATGTTTTCCTTTTAAAATGTAAAGTGTTCCTCATGGGGCAAGTGTCTTGTAAATACGCTCCCACTTGTGCTTTGCAAATTTAGATTTTGATTATGGGAGTTACATAGCCATGTTAATAATGTCCAAACAATGGTGGTAGGGCATTCAAGAAAACGTTTTTCTGTGTCTCTAGGACATTTTCAGTCCTTTCCTCTTGAATGCAGGTATACAATTGATTTATATGCTGTGTTTAAAAACGAATTTTCAAATCAATTACATTTCTTGATATGTACTGTTAGAGCTTCATAGGTTGTTTGGGGTCATATTTAGAAGGCATTTTAGTGTCTTTGATGTTATGTTTACCTTTTTAAATGGAAAGCGTTCCTCATGGGGCCCTGAGCAGTTCTTAGCCATGTTATTTAATGGGAAGTGGATATCATGGCTAAGAGTATTTGCTGGAAAATGCATGAATATTGCTGACTTTTCTGCGATATTCATGCATTGTGGGCGTTTTGTTTCGCATTTGCGAGCAGTTCTTAGCCATGTTATCCAATGGGAGGTGGATAACATGGCTAAGAGCATTTGCTGGAAAATGCATGAATATCGCTGACTTTTCAGCGATATTCATGCATTGCGGCCGTTTTTTTTCGCATTTGCGAGCAGTTCTTAGCCATGTTATCCAATGGGAGGTGGATAACATGGCTAAGAGCATTTGCTGGATAATGCATGAATATCGTTGACTTTTCAGTGATATTCATGCATTGCGGCCGTTTTTAATCGCATTTGTGATAAACAATTACATTTCTTGATATGTACTGTTAGAGCTTCATAGGTTGTTTGGGGTCATATTTAGAAGGCATTTCAGTGTCTTTGATGTTATGTTTACCTTTTTAAATGGAAAGCGTTCCTCATGGGGCAAGTGTCTTGTAAATACGCTCCCACTTGCGCTTGGCAAATTTAGATTTTGATTATGGGAGTTACCTAGCCATGTTAATAGTGTCCCAAAAATGGTGCTAGGGCATTCCAGAAAACACTTTCATGTGTCTCAAGGACATTTTTAGTCATTTCTTCATGAATGCAGGTATACAATTGATTTATATGCTGTGTTTAAAAACGAATTTTGAAATCAATTAAATTTCTGGATATGTACTGTTAGAGCTTCATAGGTTGTTTGGGGTCATATTTAGAAGGCATTTTAGTGTCTTTGATGTTATTTTTCCCTTTTTAAATGGAAAGCGTTCCTCATGGGGCCCTGAGCAGTTCTTAGCCATGTTATTTAATAGGAAGTGGATAACATGGCTAAGAGCATTTGCTGGAAAATGCATGAATATCGCTGACTTTTCTGCGATATTCATGCATTGCGGCCGTTTTATTTCGCATTTGCGAGCAGTTCTTAGCCATGTTATCCAATGGGAGGTGGATAACATGGCTAAGAGCATTTGCTGGAAAATGCATGAATATCGCTGACTTTTCTGCGATATTCATGCATTGCGGCCGTTTTTTTTCGCATTTGCGAGCAGTTCTTAGCCATGTTATCCAATGGGAGGTGGATAACATGGCTAAGAGCATTTGCTGGATAATGCATGAATATCGTTGACTTTTCAGCGATATTCATGCATTGCGGCCGTTTTTAATCGCATTTGTGATAAACAATTACATTTCTTGATATGTACTTTTAGAGCTTCATAGGTTGTTTGGGGTCATATTTAGAAGGCATTTTAGTGTCTTTGATGTTATGTTTACCTTTTTAAATGGAAAGCGTTCCTCTTGGGGCAAGTGTCTTGTAAATACGCTCCCACTTGCGCTTGGCAAATTTAGATTTTGATTATGGGAGTTACCTAGCCATGTTAATAGTGTCCCAAAAATGGTGCTAGGGCATTCTAGAAAACACTTTCATGTGTCTCAAGGACATTTTTAGTCATTTCTTCATGAATGCAGGTATACAATTGATTTATATGCTGTGTTTAAAAACGAATTTTGAAATCAATTAAATTTCAGGATATGTACTGTTAGAGCTTCATAGGTTGTTTGGGGTCATATTTAGAAGGCATTTTAGTGTCTTTGATGTTATTTTTCCCTTTTTAAATGGAAAGCGTTCCTCATGGGGCCCTGAGCAGTTCTTAGCCATGTTATTTAATAGGAAGTGGATAACATGGCTAAGAGCATTTGCTGGAAAATGCATGAATATCGCTGACTTTTCTGCGATATTCATGCATTGCGGCCGTTTTTTTTCCCATTTGCAAGCGCTTCTTAGCCATGTTATCCAATGGGAGGTGGATAACATGGCTAAGAGCATTTGCTTCAAAGGTTGTTTGGGGTCATACACCATTTTTGGGAAATTATTAACATGCCTATGTAACTCCCATAATCAAAATCTAAATTTGCCAACCGCAGGTGGGAGCGTATTTACAATAAATTTGCACCATGAAGAACGTAAAATAGCATAATAGACACTCAAATGCCTTATAAATATGACCCAAAACATCTTATGAAGCACTAGCAGTGCATATTTCCAGAAATGTATTGGTTTTCATTTAATGATTTACTTCATTGGTAGGCCTTCACATGTTTTTTTACCTTGGTTTTTTTCAGTGAAAATCTTATCTGCAACCATGTGTTGGCCTCACCTCAAATAAACAAAACAGGTGATGGACTGAATGTGGATCAATGACACACATTCACCCCAGTCTAAAGATCTGGGCCTAAACAAATCTTTAGATAGGCTACATCTTATCGTCATCCTGAATTAATCATTTAAAATATTAGGGAGTGATTTATGATTGTTGTATGCCTGTTTTGTACCATTGAGTGTCATTTTTGTGATGCAGTGCTGGTGGAAAACATTTGCTATGTTAAATAATTAGTAGGGCATTAAGTTTTAGATGACTGTTATTTATTTACTGTTTGGTAATAGTGGTTAATAACATTTTATATTATATTTTTCCACAGATTCAACTGCAGATTCTTTCATAGTTTGGAAAATGCCTACAAAAAGTAGAATAAGAAAGGCTAGAAAACGTCAAAGACAGCAGGATGATGTTTTATTGCAGCAGTCCTCTTCCCCAAATACTTGTCAAAACACCAAGAAAGGTCCGGGTAAGAGCACGAAATCATTCTTAAGAAATATTTGTAGTAAAAAAAGTTTTGCTCAAAAAAATGTTTCAGTCCACAAAAAGAAAAGTAATTTAAATGGAAAGGAGAGACCCATCACAAATGTTACTGGTAGAGGAAGAGATAACTCTGTGCATGATAGTAGAAGGAAACAACAGTTTAGGGACATTCGAAATCGAATGTTCCGTAATAGGATATTAGTTAATTTATTGAAAAATATTAAAAAGAAAGGCCAACAGAAAGCGGCATTTTATAAGAAGAAGAAAAATGTAGAGAAAATTATTGATCATGCTTTTGAAATTAAGCGAAAGTTGTTTATTTTGGTAATCAATAGAATTAGGAAACTAAGCAAGGTAATTTCTGATTTCAAAACAAAAAGTAGATGGAAGAGAGTAGTAAATCGTACTAACTTTTGTGAAGTTTTTTTCGGAGAATGGATGCATAGTTCAAGTTGTGAGGCATTTTTTAATGAGGAGAGTTATTTTCAGGATAATGATTTGGTGTTTGCAGTTGACACCAGTGGTCGAGCTTATGAAGTGAAGGATGGTTGTCCAGTTGAAAAAGAACAACTTGTGACAACAGAGACAGAAGAGGCGCTAAGTGATGAGGTTTTAGGAAGACGTCCTAAGGGTCCTGTGTACATTTGGAAGTGTAGTTCTATTTGCAGTGTGCGACAGGTTTCCATCAATTTGCTTTGTGATTTTATACGGACATTTAATAAGAAAAGTTTGAAGCAGAAAATGAAGTTGTTGCAAGATTTAGATCCTTGCAGAGTGAGACAAATGACAGGTTTGCGTGGTCATTCACTGGCTTGTCTTTCCAGGAGAGTATGCCAGAGTGTTTTTCATCATTTCAGGATGCTAGCAGTGCATCATAATAAAGTGAGAAAATTAGTGAGAATGTTGTATTATGCTAAGAGTCCAGCAATTATGCTTAAACAATTATGTGCTGCTCTTTTGCATGGTTGTGAAATAGATGTGAAGAATATTTGTGAAGAAATTGAGTTTTGTTACTTTGGTAGTAAAGATGAGAATGTTCAAATTGACCCTGAAGTAGAGGGTAATGTTGAAGATAATGTACAGGTTTCCAGTACAGATTATTTTCAGAAGGAAATTGCCACGTTTCAGATGAAATCAAGTGAGAGGCCTAATTTCACTTGTGTATGTTGTCGACGCACTTATTATAAGAATCAGACTAAGTTAGTGGATTTATATGCAAAAAGTGAAAGGGAAAATAATAGTGAATGGAAGGATTTTGCCACATACTTGATGGTAGAAAATTGTTTTGATTTGGGAGTGGACCAACGTGTGTGTACTTATTGTTGTAACAAATTAAACCAAAACCAGATGCCTGCTAGGGCGGTTCATAATAATCTGGAATTGGTTGAGATTCCTTCAGAATTGAAGGATTTAAATACTTATGAATCTATTTTGATTCAAAGTATCCATCCCTTTCAGGCTATTGTAAGAATGGAGCCAAAGACAGGGAAGTTGCCTCCAGCAGATTTACAGAGAGGATTAAAGGGAAGAGTTGTTTATTTGCCTCTAGATTTGAACAAAAACATTAACACAATTGGAATAGAAAAAGTGGAAGAGGAACCTCTGGTTATCTTGGTTAATGGGGTTCCGACAAAGAATAAGAAAATATGGCAAGATTTAGTGGATGTTAGGAAAGTCAAAAAGGCAACAGTGTATTTGAAGAAAAATAATAAGTACTATAAGAATGTATATGTTGCAGAAGAGGAAGTAAGTGATGAAGAGGATAGCGATTTGTGTGCTGGCTAAATTGAGAAAGTAGAGGCCTCTAAAAGTGAAGAAATATATGAACATTATAGTGTTCATCCTTTGCATTCCAAGGAAGTCATGGGGAATGCTATTGAGTTGTTTCAAATGAAACAAGCCAAAGGGAGTCCCATTAGTGTTTGGGAGGAAAGTTTGGAAGCTCGGTGTTTCCCACAGCTATTTCCCACAGGTCAAGGAGGAAGATATGATGAGCGACCTCATCAAATTCCTGCGTCTGAATACCGGACTTTACGATTGTATGCAGAAGATCCTAGGTTTCGGCAATGCATTCCCTATTTGTTTCATCTCTTGTTTGAAAGCGATCTGTCAGGACTGTCATATGCAGTGAACCACATTTTAAAAAGTGGTATACAGATGCAAAACAATTCGGCAAGTGACTTTATGCATAAAGTCAATGTCCAAGACAGTATTTTGGATTCTCACTTAATTAATCTCATGGCGTGTCAGCGTGGTACTAATGAGTACTGGTACCATCGTCATGGTGATTTAAAATGTATGCTGAGGAACTTAGGAACTCCAACATGGTTCCTCACTCTGAGCTGTGCCGAGTATGGCTGGGAAGACTTACTTGAATTTCTACGAGAGGCAAATGGAAATATTGAAAACATTGAATTCAAGACACCTGGAGAACTGTGTTCTTTGGATCCAGTGAATGTATGCAGGTACTTCAATCATAGATTTGAAGCTATGATGTCTTTCATCACAAATAAAAAGAATCCACCTCTTGGAGAGGTGTTGGATTTCTTCTGGAGAAAGGAGTACCAAGCAAGAGGTGCCCCTCATATACATATGTTGTTGTGGATCAAGGATGCACCTAAATTTGGAACAGATCCGGATGACTTAGTGATGAATTTCATAGAACAGTATTCTACGTGTGCTGTTCCAAACGCAACGGAGAAGAAAAGTCTAAGAGAACAAGTTCTACGTTTCCAAAGCCATCGTTGTGGAAAGTACTGTCGTCGTAAATTCAGAAACAAGGACAAGTTCTACACCAAATGTCGTTTCAACTTTCCACGACCGGTGATTTCTAAAGGAAGAGTGAACAGTTTGATGTCTTCGCTGCGACATAATGTGACGAGGAAATCACCCAAAAATACATACAATTTGAAAAGGAACGAAGAGTCCAAGTACATCAATGACTACAATCCAGTGATTTTGTCCATGTGGAATGCTAACATGGATATACAGTTTGTGGCTGACAACTGTATGGCTGTGGCTCGGTATGTGACATCTTACATCACCAAAAAAGAAAAGACCGAACTGAAGGATATGTGGGAGGACATTTCCCATGAAAAGAGCCTCAGCAAGAAGTTGTACAGTTTCAGTCTGAAGATGTTGTCGCATCGAGAAATCGGAGCTTACGAATGTTCTGATCGATTGTCTTCAGCAAGTCTCTATGCCAAATCCAGGAGTCTCGTTTGGGCGAGTCTTGGTCTTGCTGCAATGCGAAATCGAGTTCTAAAACCTGTCCGGGAAATTGAGTATTTGGCAGAAAAGGAACCAAACAGTACCGACATTTTGAAGACCAACATGTTGGATACATATTATCCAAATCGAAGCAGTCACCTTGAGAATGTTTGTCTATATGAGGTTCTCCAAAATTATATATTCAAGAGGAACATCAAAGAAGATATTGAGAAAGGAGTGTATGCTGTAATTGGAAGTGAGGGATGCCTGGTCAAGCAAAGAAAATGCCAATTAGTAAACCATCGAAAATTGAGTGGTGAATCTCCAGAAAAAAAGGAGTTTTTTTATTTAGCACTTTTGCAACTTTTCAAGCCTTGGCGTGCAGAAGAGGAACTGCTTGGAGATTTCCTCTGTTACGAAGACTCTTTCAATGCAGCCAAGGAGTCCATAGAATGTCCTGCTTTTTCTAAATATCAAGAAATGCTAACTTTGGAAATTGAGCAGGAAGCAACGATTGCAGCCGAGATTGCCAGAGACAGTTCTCAGGACAGTCAGAGTTCTGTTTCATTGAGTCAAGATCCACTTGGAGGACCTATTATCGAAAATGAAGCTGCCACTGCTATGAATGAAGTAGAAAGAGCCATGGCACATGCTCAGGAGGATTCAGTTAACTTAGAAGACTTGGAAAAACAACTCAACGTTGAGCAGAGGAAAATATATGATGAAGTTACCAAGGAAATTGAGCACGGATTAAGTCATGAGAAGAACAAGTGCTCATGTACATCGTTGAAGCCTGTCCGACTGTACGTGAGTGGAGAAGCGGGAACTGGAAAAAGTTTCCTCATTAAAGCAATCTCTTGTTATTTGCAGGAAAGGACTGAGTCATCGCTGTCTTGTGTTGTCACCGCTCCTACTGGACTGGCAGCACATAACATTAAAGGTATTACTTTGCATCGTCTACTGATGCTGCCGGTGGAGCATGACAACAAATTACAATACAACAAGTTATCTGGAGATGCTTGCTGTGAAGTTTCAAGAGTCTTGAGGAAAATGAAACTACTTATCATTGACGAAGTAAGCATGGTTTCCAATGTCATGCTTGCCTTTGTGCATTTGAGAATGCAAGAAGTACTTAAAACTGAATATGATGTGTTATTTGGTGGGAAACACATCATTGTTTTCGGAGATCTTCTGCAGCTGACACCAGTAAAAGGTCAACCTGTGTTCAAAATACTCACACATGAAGATACCAGGAAGTGCCTAGGGAGCATTGGCAACGTCAATATATGGTTAAACTTCAATTATGCTGAACTGCATCAAAATATGCGTCAGGCAAAGGATGAAGATTACAAGAATATTCTACAAGATATTAGAATTGGAAAAGTGACCGAGCATGGGAAAGAAGCTTTAAATGCACGATTACTGTCAAATTTATATCCCAAACAAGAGATTGTGCCTGAGAATATTTTTCAGAAAATTACTGAGAAGAAATCCGGGATATGTCTCATGCCAACTCTTGCAGAATGTGCCATCTTCAACAACAAAATGTTGAATTTAGAAAAGCAAGAGATTGTGAAACTTGAAGCTATCGACAAATTAGAGCATATGGGATCAACAATTATTTTGTCAGACAATTTGAAATCAAAATTGGATTCATTAGAGAAGACTATATCTAAAACAGCGGTTTTGAAAAGACTTTGAATGTGTGTTTAAATTGCCGAATCATTTTGAGAAGGAATTTACATGTAGAAAGAGGTCTGGTAAATGGATCAATGGGTAATGTTGTTGATTTTGAGAAATACAGAAATAGAGATGGAGTAGAATTTTTAAGAATTAAATTTGATGGCATTGAGGAAGTACAGCAAATTGGTCGTTGTTCTGCTAGGTTTTTGCTTGTTAAAGACTTATATGTTCGCTGTAAACAGTTTCCTGTTTGCTTGGCATATGCGGTGACAATCCATAAATCGCAAGGTTTAAGTGTAGACTGTGCATTGGTGAATATTGGCAGTTCTGTGTTCAAGGAGGGTATGGCATATGTGGCATTGTCACGAGTTAGAACTTTATCGGGATTGTACTTGATTGACTGTGATGTCACAAACATTTGTGCGGATCTAGATTGTGTTAAGGAATACAATAGGTTAAGAAGAGAGTATGCGCCACATTTGCCTCAATATCCTTTGTTTGAGAAACGTGTGGTAGGCCGGAAACGTAGAAATAGCAGTAATAGTAGGGAGGTTGTTGCAAAAAGACTAAAAGTCAATGAACCGAAAATTGTTAGCAGAAAGAAAGTGGATTCTGTTGAAGATGTTGTCGGTTTTCAATTTGAAAACAGTTCTGGTGTCAACTGCTATGCAAATGTAGTGGTTAATGTTCTCTTTTCACTAGAGAGTTTAAAAGAACAGATTCTGTTGAATTCAGAACAAATTTTATGCTGTTTGTTGAATTCTGTTTTCGAGAAATGTAGCACTGATCGAACAAAAGTAGAAAGTGTGTCTGAAGTTCGTTATCTGTTAGATGAATGTTCAGGTCAAACAGACTTCTCTGAAAATAATCAGCAAGATTGTCAGGAGTTTTTAATGTATATGCTTGATATATTGCAAGATGAGGGTGTAGATGTAGATCACCTGTTTGGGCTTTCTTATCAATGGCAGCATGACTGCGAGAATTGTAGGGTATCAAGTACTACTAGTGTAGACTCAGAAAGATTTATATATTTAACTTTGCCAGACAGTAAATCAGTCTCCTTTAATAAGCTAGTAAATGCAGCGGATAACAACATGGAGTGTAGCCAATGTAAATCTGAAATGATGTCAACATTACTTATACGTAGATATGGACAGTATGTCATTTTAATGATGCAACGATGTAGGCCTGATGGATCAAAATTGTCAACTTTAATAAAAAAATTTGTGGCTTCTCAGCTTTCAATATCAGGAAGGACTTTTGTAACTGTAGCAATTATCTATCACGATGGTCCTTCAACAACTTCAGGACATTATACAGCTTATTTAAAGTCTCGAAACGGCTGGTCATTCTGCAATGATTCCGTTGTAACTTTCAAAAAAAAATTGCCGTTTGACCTTAAAAATTCTTACCTGGTGTTTTTAAAACCAAAATTTTAAAGAAAGAATCTCGGGATTTCCTGTGAAGAATTGCACAATGTTCATGAAGTTGAGGGAATGTAAGTCTGCAATGCTGTCTAGATTATTGGTCCAAAACTTTTAATTATAATGTCATTTTGTAAAATCCGACTATATAAACCTGATGCAAGTAAGTCTGCTTCATAGTAAGCAGTATCAGTGTCATAGGAAAAGGAGAACATGAGTGACAAAGAAGGGTAAGATATTAGTAGTCCAGGATTGTGAAAATTATCTTAAATGTTTTCTTTTTGAAAGTTGCGAAAATAGAAAATGACGGGATTTGATTGGAAGAATTACAAGACTTGTGAATAGCTGCAACATGATTTGGCCAAGTGGAAACATGTGGTAGAATGTGAGAAGTCTTTTCTTGTATGTTACATATTTTTCGAATCGTTGGAGGTTTTCTTTCAGAAAGTGGCGGGCTGACAATATTTATAGCACAACACAGTGGACGCTGTTCATAGGACATCCTTCGACGTCATTGAAAGTAAGTTAATTTTAAGGAGTTTTGAATTCAGATTCTTATGTTGAATGGGTTTTTTAAACACAATCATTTTGATTGTGTTTTTTTTTCCCCGCTGTTACATGATGAATACCTTCAAGTCACTGATTTAAGTGAAATTTGATACATTCTGAGAACAGCAAAAATAAACCATTTAACATGTATAATTAATGTTCTGCTTTTTGTACTTATGATATACATTTAGAAATGTGAGGTAGATATGGAGAAACTGAGTCTTCTGTAAGTGTCAATGTTAATGCTTACAGTGCTGTACTTCTGGGTACTGTTTTTTTTAAAAAAAAATGAATAGGCCTCACCTCAAAGAAAGCTCTTGAAAGCACACATCTTATTTGCATCCTGAAACAATCATTTAAAATGTTAGACTCAATTTTATGATGGCTTTACATCTTTTTTGCGCTGCTATTGCATCACTATTGTGAGACATTAGCAGTGCAAAAGAAGTACCATGTTCCAAAATAGGCCTCAGTTCATCAACATCAAGATACAGTTTGTTTAAAATATATATGTTTAGGATTGTGTAGGGGACGTAGAGAAGCAGAGGCTTCTGTAAATGTCAAAGTTGTTGAAAAACTGTTTGTTCTTGAACCTTTTCCCTTGTCTTTTCTAATTTTTAAATACATGTTTTAATATTTTTGGAAATGTTTGTTCTCTCTTTTACAGATTGAAAGTATGAAAAAATATTTTAAAAAGGTAACAAGAATTATAAGGTAAATGTTTTCTACTCTTTTTACCCGCAATGCACTGCTGATGATGGCACTGACCATGTCATGAATGATGTAATAAGAGGACATGACTTACTTCATTGGTAGGCCTTCACATGCATTATCTGCTCTGTATTCTTCAACAAGTGTAAAATTGATCTGTAACCCTGAGTAGGTCTCACCTTAAACAAACCTCAGGACAGATCACACCTTATCGTCATCCTGAATTAATAAATAGATCTATTAAACAGTATCTCTGGTTTACTCCCTATAGCTGTCTTTCTTTTAACATTACTCTCTGTTTACTTCCCTTATACTAACTCTTCTTTTTTTTAAAAAAATATTTTTTTGGTTCGCTTCAAGTTCGCGAACCGGGCAGCGAACGGGAAAGCGAACCAAAAGAAATAGAGCTTGCCAGAGTGATAAACATTCTAGCAATTTTATTTGAAAGGGGAGGTAGTTCTGAAAAGAACTTTTTTTTTTGTTTTTGTTGTTTTATTTATTTATTTTTTTTCTGAACATTTTTTGATTTTTTTGTATTTTTAGAACAGTTTTATGGTTTTTTTGTGTTTTTTATGGAGGGGAAACAACAAAAAAACAGGCATTGAAAAGGGCTCAACAGGAGCAAAAAAAAAATTACTGCTTGGGTGGGTTAGGGCACTTATGGTTTTCGAACACCATATTGATCAAGTTCACGCTCATGTTCCCATACGAGAGCTTAGCACCACAATATATACAGGTAAACTTCATATGTTTAAAGTTTGGCTGAATGTTTGGCACAGTTTCCTGTGCCTCTCTTCCTGTCAAAGATATTGTTGACGTAGATCTGGCCACAGGAGTTGTCGGGGGATTATCTTGTAGGTCCCTTAACTCTGCCCGGCTGTAGTTTAAGGGATGCCACCTGGCCATATGGCGATGCATAGTATAGTTGCCCATACTATATTTTTTCTCTGTGCCTCTAGACAATCTGTATTTACAGATGAGGCAGGTGGCATATTTAGCATTGACCTTCTTGTCCCCTGGAGGGATGGAAAAAAACTGCCATATGAAACTTGTTTTCCTTTTAGAAACACGGGGCAACTCCTGTATAAATTCTGGTTCATCTCTATCCTCTTCTTCTTCTTCCTCCTCTTCCTCCTCTCTGTTGGAGATGAATTGACTTGGTGGTCCTCTCTTCTTATGAGGAGGTGGAGGTGGTGGTGGGGGTGCACCAGCTGCAGCAAGTATAGAAGCCATTGCTGAACTCCAGGAAAATGGTCTTTCTCTCACCAAGATGAAAGTCAGAGTGAGGAAAGAAGGAGGGGTTTACATGATTTGGGAAAAGCAAAAGTTCAGAACCAATGAAAAGTGTTATTTTTAGGTCACATGACCTAGTCATACATCATTTGGAAACCAAAAGTGAAATGAACCAATGAAAAGTTTGATAAACAAGTCACATGACCTGTTCCGCTTACGTTACGCGGTGCGCGCCGCGTCCCGGATCGTTTCCGGTTCGCGGTCCGGAGCACTTCCGGGAGCGCTAACGCGGCGCGTCATTAGACGCATTACGCGACAACGTGATACGTCGCGCTTCCGCGACGCGTCACAGTTGCGCTAACGTAACGTTTACCGGTTCGCGGACTAGGTCGCGGCATCAAGATGAGCTAACGGAAAGCTTCCCGGTTCGCGAACTGGAAGCGAAGAAAAAAAATATTAAAAAAAAAATTATTAATAAACATCTAAAATATATTTTAAGATTTAAAGAAGAATACATTTTACAGTTACAGATGTTAGCTTTTAAAAAACCAATGAAATTCACAGAAAAAACCATAGGTTATAGACCATATATAGTTAGGAATTTGCATTTACAAAACCTTGAAAATTCACTGAAAAAACCATAGGTTATAGACCATATATAGTTAGGGATTTGCATTTACAAAACCTTATTTTACTCGCATAAAACCATTGAAATTCCATATATAGTTAGTTGCGCTAACTATATATCGCGCACCCGCAATCCACTGCTGATGATGTCACATATTACATCATTCATGACATGGTCAGTGACATCACTGATGACATCACTGATGACAACATCCAGTGACTGTATGTTTCTGTAAAGTGTAAATATGTCTTACATATTGAAGAATGAGTGGATGTATAAGTGTCTGGATGAAGGATTTAGTAGGTGCATGACTGACTGTATGAGTGAGTGATTAAATGTGTCTCACTGAGTGCATGGGTTAGTGACTAAACTGTCTTAATTTGTGCATTATTATGTCTGTTGTTCTGTAAACTGCTGCATGTGTTGATAAGTAGCTATATGAGTAACTATATGGGATATTCATTGGTTGCCCAAGTATTTGTATGGGAGACTGAGTGTGTGTGTGGGTGGCTGGGAGGTGTATGACTCTGTGCATAGATGTGTGAGCAGTTGATTCACTAGATGTATGGGTTCAAAAGTGCATGTGGAAACAGCTGTATGGGCGGTTGACTGTGTGCATGAGTGTATTGGTGAGTGAATGGATATCTCAGTGCTACATGTCAAAGTAAGTACATATGTAAAACACAGTACATGTGAGAGTTGACATATATTAATAACTGTGCATAAGAGCCAGTGAATGTGTGAGTGGCTGTATGGATCATTGTGAACTTGTATCAGGGATTGTATAAGAGAGTAAATATGTGTTAGTATATGTTTGAATAAGTAAAGTTTGTATAACTGTATAGTTGAGGAAATGGAGGTGTGATTGATTCTTTGCATGACTGACTAGGTGTGTGAGTAACTCCATGGATGAGTGACAGTCTGTGAGTGTCTGTTTACACTGATTGTATCTAAGGCTATATTAGAGTCTGAAGAGGTTCATCGTATTATCACATGAATGATATCATCAGTGATGTGATCAGTAATATCAAATGAGATGTCATCAGTGATGTCATTTGAGATGTCATCAGTGATGTCATTTGAGATGTCATCAGTGATGTCATCAGTGACGTCATTTGAGATGTCATCAGTGATGTCATCAGTGATGTCACTGACCATGTCATGAATGATGTAATATGTGACATCATCAGCAGTGGATTGCGGGTGCGCGATATATAGTTAGCGCTTATAACTATATATGGAATTTCAATGGTTTTATGCGAGTAAAATAAGGTTTTGTAAATGCAAATCCCTAACTATATATGGTCTATAACCTATGGTTTTTTCAGTGAATTTTCAAGGTTTTGTAAATGCAAATTCCTAACTATATATGGTCTATAACCTATGGTTTTTTCTGTGAATATATATATATATATAATATTATGCCATACATAGCATAGGTCCATTAAGAAGAGGAGGTGACAGGGAGGGAGCATTGAGAAGGTTAGAGACGAGGTATATATTAGAAATGGACAGTAGAGCCCCGGGAGGGTTAAACTCCACGGAAGATTTCTATACCTGTCTCTGATCAATACCCTTGTGTGGGCCCCCCCTTGTTCAAATGGGTTTTCTGTAGTATAATCAATCACTCTACTGATTTCGGTTGTCTGGAGGATTGTGAAGTATATGTGTCCTGTGGATTAATCGGGCTTTATAAGATCCTAAGAAATATTCTAAGTCCCGATGGGGTCCAGTACTGCGACCAACCAAGTTGGATAACATAGCCTAGGCTTAGGCTATGTGTTTGTATATATACAGGATTGATTAATCTATCTTTTTGAGAAATACAAAAAACTAAAAAACAATTTTGATTCACGTATCACTGTGCACAATCACCAGTGTTGTTGTAAAATCACATGTTTTGGGTGGAGTATTTTGGTATATTCCACCACAGTACGGATGGGGGAGGCTGTGATAATGCATTTGAAACAAAGACTATCTCCTCCCCACATAAACTTAATGACATAGACAGATCTTCTTCTCTGTGCAATATATTTATTTATTTAAGGTTGCTACGTTTTAATGGGTCCGTAGATTGCATTTATGCTGTCAAGGGCACCATTAATCAATAGTTTCTTCCAATGTATATATCATGATATGTAGTCATTGTAAATATATTAAATATTGGTGATATACATTATATTATATATATATTTAATACTTGTATTTTTATACTGTTTTTTGTATTCACTGTTATTTATTGACTGTATAAATTATCTGGATGATATTATCAGCACCTTATATTTTGCACATTGTTGCTAATTCAAAGGGGATTACCCCGCGATTTTCGACACTGTTGAACAAATCTGTTGTCTATGTCTATTGTTCAAACATGTGACTTTATTCAACGAATCACGTAACAAATGTAATGGCACTAGCACTTTAAAAACTGCCTTCTCTCGGTATGCGTCATGTGACCAAGGCCTCTGTGAAGGCCGAAACATTATGCTGAGGTGCGCCTTCAACACGACTGAATAAATCACTGCTCACCTGCACTTGGGTCTCCACTCTTCTTCTGTGCGGCTGGTATCCGCGAATTGGGCTCCTGGCGAGAGAGCTGAGATTGTTCTTATACGTATATATATATATATATATATATATATATATATATATATATATATATATATATATATATATATATATATATATATATATATATATATATATATATATATATATATATATATTACCTACTGGCGGTCGCCAGTAGGTATATATAGTTAGGATTTTTTCTCTATGGGATTTTTGAAAATTCTATGTCTAATAACTTTGGCGTTTGTGGACGGAATTTACTGAAATTTTCAGGAAAATGGAACATTTTGTTTCTGAGCAGCCCCTGAAAATTTGGGGGGTTTCATCAAGGGGGGGCCGAGAAAAAAGGGGGGTCCCAAAACGCGTTTTTCCCATGTTAATTTCCATAGGGCGGTTGGCCTCACTTTTAGCTCGAACGGCTGAATGGATTTGCACGAAACTTGGCAAAATTGTAGGGACTGTTAGCCCGATGTGCCTTTGCTAGGTCTCAATATATGTGCTCCAGTGGATTTTGAGTAATTTAGGTTCAAAAAAAGATATATATCTGGGCGGAGCCTAACCACACATCTGATCTGATTGGCTGTCAGCACTTCATCCAAGAAGTGTTGGCAGCCATCTTGGGACCAATATACATGATAGCACCTCATTAAAAAGCATTGTAGTTAATAGAGGGTTTTAGGACTTTAGTTACATTATAAATCATTTGTTGATGGTACCATACTCGTTTTAGGAATTGTGGTGGGTTCTAAGGTGATTTTACCATGTGAAAAAACCTTCTGCTGTGATATCATGAATATTGTTTGAAAGAAAACTAACATCTCATGATTTTCCCACAGTGGTTTGGAAGGGGATCTATAAGCTAAACTGAAAGCATATTTTCTGTAAATTCACATTATCTTTCTCAGTCATGTGAAAATGAAGTCTGACATTCTCAGTAAAACATGTACATCCAACAAGGACAGAGACTGTCAGTTGATTCCTTTGTGTTCTACTGCAGCCTCCTAGAGTGTTCTAAAGAACAACTAGAGCGCTAAGAGTCCTACTTATTACAAAGGTATGGCACACCTGAAGCCATCTTGATTGGAATAAAGTGGTAACTCTTAAAACATTTAATTTAAAAAGAAACAACATGAGGGGGTATATTTTGCCATAGAAAGTATGATTAGTGCTGCAGAATGAAAAATTAGGGCACATTTTGAGTGACTTCTCAAATCCTTTTCTATTTCATTAAAACATTCTGACATGCAGTCTCCCAAAATGGCCACCAGAGACAAAAGAGCCCAAATGTAGCCCAAATATCACCCAGATGTAGCCCAAGTATAGCCCAATGACAGAATGTCTCAGAGTGTTCTAAAGAACAACTAGAGCGCAAACAGTCCTACTTATTACAAAGGTATGGCACACCTGAAGCCATCTTAATTGGAATAAAGTGGTAACTCTTAAAACATTTAATTTAAAAAGAAACAACATGAGGGGGTATATTTTGCCATAGAAAGTATGATTAGTGCTGCAGAATGAAAAATTAGGGCACATTTTGAGTGACTTCTCAAATCCTTTTCTATTTCATTAAAACATTCTGACATGCAGTCTCCCAAAATGGCCACCAGAGACAAAAGAGCCCAAATGTAGCCCAAATATCACCCAGATGTAGCCCAAGTATAGCCCAATGACAGAATGTCCCAGAGTGTTCTAAAGAACAACTAGAGCGCTAACAGTCCTACTTATTACAAAGGTATAGCACACCTGGAGCCATCATGATGGGAATAAAGTGGTAACTCTTAAAACATTTAATTTAAAAAGGAACAAAATGAGGGGGTATATTATGCAATAGAAGGTATTATTAGTGCTGCAGAAAGATAAATTAGGGCACATTTTGAGTGACTTTTCAAATCCTCTTCTATTTCATTAAAAAAATTCTGACATGCAGTCTCCCAAAATGGCCACCAGAGACAAAAGAGCCCAAATGTAGCCCAAATATCACCCAGATGTAGCCCAAGTATAGCCCAATGACAGAATGTCCCAGAGTGTTCTAAAGAACAACTAGAGCTCTAACAGTCCTACTTATTACAAAGGTATGGCACACCTGAAGCCATTTTGAATGGAATAAAGTGGTAACTCTTAAAACATTTAATTTAAAAAGGAACAAAATGAGAGGGTATATTTTGCCATATGAATTATGATTAGTGCTGCAGAAAGAAAAATTAGGGCACATTTTGAGTGACTTCTCAAACCCTCTTCAATTTCATTAAAAAATTCTGACATACAGTCTCCCAAGATGGCCACCAGAGACAAAAGAGCCTAAATGTAGCCCAAATATCACCCAGATGTACCCCAAGTATAGCCCAATGACAGAATGTCCCAGAGTGTTCTAAAGAACAACTAGAGCGCTAACAGTCTTACTTATGACAAAAGTATGGCACACCAGAAGCCATCTTGATTGGAATGAAGTGGTAAGTCTGAAAACACTCAATTTAAAAAGGAACAACATGAGGGGGTTAATTTTGCCATAGAAAGTATGATTAGTACTTCAGAAAGAAAAATTAGGGATCATTTTGAGTGACTTCTCAAATCCTCTTCTATTTCATTAAAACAATTCTGACATGCAGACTGAAACATGCACTTTGAATACCAGCAGCAGACGTCCCTGGTGAGCAGTAGCTTTACTACAGTGATCTAATGTGCAACTAGAGTGCTAACATTCAGAATTTATGGCAAATGTGTGACACATCTGAATGCCTTCTTGATGGAACCAAAGTAAACAAGCATTGAAAATGCAATAGATCTCGCCCTCGTTTAAGTTAAAGCCATTCTGTTTGTAATGAGGTGGCTTTTTAGCTTTGCTTTTATTAGTGTTTTTTCAACTTTCATGTAAATAACATGCATCTGTATGCATATAAGTATATGTATGCATGCATTTATGTTTGTATTTATATAGATATACAGATGATATATGTTTATATATGTATGTATATATATATATTCACTGAAAAAACCATAGGCTATAGACCATATATAGTTAGGAATTAGCATTTACAAAACCTTGAAAATTCACTGAAAAAACCATAGGTTATAGACCATATATAGTTAGGAATTAGCATTTACAAAACCTTGAAAATTCACTGAAAAAACCATAGGTTATAGACCATATATAGTTAGGAATTCGCATTTACAAAACCTTATTTTACTCACACAAAACCATTGAAATTCCATATATAGTTAGTTGCACTAACTATATTTCGCGCACCCGCAATCCACTGCTGATGATGTCACATATTACATCATTCATGACATGGTCAGTGACATCACTGATGACATCACTGATGACATCTCAAATGACATCACTGATGACATCACTGATGACAACATCCAGTGACTGTATGTTTCTGTAAAGTTAAAATATGTCTTACATATTGAAGAATGAGTGGATGTATAAGTTAGGTATGGGCGGAAAATCCGTTTCGCTCGCGGATTTTGCGGATTTTCGGGAAATCCGCAATCCGCGAGATTCGCGAATCTCCCGCAAAATCCGCAAATCCGCGAGCAGCGGATTTTGCTCGCACTGCTCGCACTGTTCGCGTGAGTTCGCGGCTTCCCAGTACAACTTCGCGCCCCGCGAATAAGTGCTAAATTGCAGAAATACGATCTTAGCAAAACTGAAACTACTTGCCAGGTTCAAAAGTTCAGGCTCATCATTAGTAGCCATTTCCTGTAGTGCTTCCTGAGGGGCCCCTCCAGAGTTCAGTTGCCAGTTGCAACTATTATGTGACCCTGCTCTGAACCTCAGAATAGTTACACATATGCCACAAAGGTCCTGAATTACAGCTAAGGGAGACAAGCAGGAGCCAGGCTGGAAGTTAAAATCCATTAATCAGCCCCTAATTCATTATTGTCAGTTGGGGCAGGGCAGGTGTTGTAACTAATTTTGCAACAATGAAAGCACTTAGCAAGTGCAAAAGATCACTAATCAGGGCGCACTAAGGAAGCAGGTGCCAGCTAAAAAAATATTCTGTGACACATTAATCAGCCCCAAATTAATTCAGGTCACTTGAGGCAGGGAAGGTGTGCTTTGCTTTGCCGAAAATAATGTACACTGGACAACCAGAGGGTGTGGTGATGAAACAGAGGGTGGCATGGGTGGGCCAGAGGGTGGCATGAGTAGTCAGAGAGTGGCAGTGGTGACAGAGAGTGGCAGTGATGAAGAAGAGTGTCCCAAACAGGCTGGACACGTAGAAACAACAAGTTCGCAAAACTTGCGACCCGACAGGTAAGTTCGCAAATTGCGAAATTGTAAAAACCCTCGCGAACTGGCAGAAACACGGGCGAACACAAAAAAAAACAAATCCGCAAATTCGCGGGAATTCGCGGATTTTGCGGATTGCGAATTCGCAAATCCGCAAAATTTGCGAACGCGAGATCCGCAAAATTTGCCCATGCTTAGTATAAGTGTCTGGATGAAGGATTTAGTAGGTGCATGACTGACTGTATGAGTGAGTGATTAAATGTGTCTCACTGAGTGCATGGGTTAGTGACTAAACTGTCTTAATTTGTGCATCATTATGTCTGTTGTTCTGTAAATGTTGCATGTGTTGATAAGTAGCTATATGAGTAACTATATGGGTTATTGATTGGTTGCCCAAGTATTTGTATGGGAGACTGAGTGTGTGTGTGGGTGGCTGGGAGGTGTATGACTCTGTGCATAGATGTGTGAGCAGTTGATTCACTAGATGTATGGTTTCAAAAGTGCATGTGGAAACAGCTGTATGGGTGGTTGACTGTGTGCATGAGTGTATTGGTGAGTGAATGGATATCTCAGTGCTACATGTCAAAGTAAGTACATATGTAAAACACAGTACATGTGAGAGTTGACATATATAAATAACTGTGCATAAGAGCCAGTGAATGTGTGAGTGGCTGTATGGATCATTGTGAACTTGTATCAGGGATTGTATAAGAGAGTAAATATGTGTTAGTATATGTTTGAATAAGTAAAGTTTGTATAACTGTATAGTTGAGGAAATGGAGGTGTGATTGATTCTTTGCATGACTGACTAGGTGTGTGAGTAACTCCATGGATGAGTGACAGTCTGTGAGTGTCTGTTTACACTGATTGTATCTAAGGTTATATTAGAGTCTGAAGAGGTTCATTGTATTATCACATGAATGATATCATCAGTGATGTGATCAGTAATGTCAAATGAGATGTCATCAGTGATGTCATCAGTGATGTCATTTGAGATGTCATCAGTGATGTCATTTGAGATGTCATCAGTGATGTCATCAGTGATGTCACTGACCATGTCATGAATGATGTAATATGTGACATCATCAGCAGTGGATTGCGGGTGCGCGATATATAGTTAGTGCAACTAACTATATATGGAATTTCAATGGTTTTGTGTGAGTAAAATAAGGTTTTGTAAATGCGAATTCCTAACTATATATGGTCTATAACCTATGGTTTTTTCAGTGAATATATATATATATATGAATAAGCAGTCCTTGTTCCGTCTATGATCGGCGGAACCCAATAGGTCTGGACCTCCAAAAGCCCCTCACAATGCAGCGAATATCCAACCAAGAAAAAATCACTCCTCAAGTGAGTTGCAGGAAGACGATTTATTCAATTAAAGATGACGCGTTTCACTCCACTAGGGAGCTTGTTCACATAGCGCGCTCAGAACACTTTAGGAATATTTATAGTAACAATAAAGGTGGGACAATACAAAAAAATGTGCACGCCCTCTCTACTTTTCATGATAGAAATAGTGAACAGACTGACTTACATGCAAGTGCAAAGGTGATAAAAGACAGACTAGTATTTACAAAATCAATTTGCAGTTCATATACAAATAATGTGATAAAAAAATATATAGTCATTCAGACATAGGATTTAAAATTCATCACTAGAAGATACAATCAAATAGATAAATAGTTTTTCAAGAATAATTTTTTCATTGTGAAAAAACTAGAGATTACTTTCAAAGAGATAACCACATAGTGCCATAAAATAGAAAGAATCACAAGTATTCACAATAATTGAATGAGAAACACAATACCAATGTTGCGACATAATGCCTATTTCCAAATTTCATCAATGATCACATTATGGTGCTAACAATAAAATGCACTGTCTGCACACAAAAAATGACCTAAAAAAGAGAGCTGTAGTGACAAATTAAGTGTGAAAAAGAACACAAAGATAAAGATTGAAATTTTTTTAAACCATGACATAAAAATATATACAAAGAGCACACAGCAAAAAGGATGACAGGTAATGACAGTCTTGTTCCATACTGATAGAAAGAGAGTTAGGAAAGGTCTATAGCAAAGTGACAGACATTGATTAAATAGTACAATTTGCGGTTTTTTGTAAATAAAAACCTAGACTGAAACAGTATATTAAAGTCCACTTGTGTATAGAAACCAATGAGCAAAATAATTTCTGATAGAGCTTTATTGTTTATTGTTGTTGACTATTTTTCTTTTGTTTTCTACTATTTTTTATATATATATAGTTTTTATAAGTGATTATGTGTTTAAATTTTATATAGTCTTGAATTAAAAAATACAGAAGAGAAAATACAAAATCAATAGACATGAAACATATATACAGTGATGAAGGCAAAGCGGTAGACACCACTACGCGCGTTTCGGCTCCTGAGCCTTCTTCAGGTGACCGTCTATTGTTAGAGTTTCAAAGAGTCCAGGACTCACAGTTAGGTGTGGCGTGGATATAAAAGGTCAGTCGGTAAAAGCAGCTTCTTAAGATCTTGAAGTGTGGAACGATGTAGTCCTATAACTATTCGCGCTAACAATTATACATCATTATTGCTCGCCTCCGGATATTTTATCAATTTGTGGAGATAAAATACTCGCTTCCTTCACTATTGCTCTCATCACCTTACCATCTATTCACTGGAAGTTATCCTCGTGGAGGTTCTACAAATGTCAACACAAATAACGATCTGAATCTAAGCTACCTCCACTATACTGTTATACCACCTCCTTTTCTCTGATGTCATAACATCATATGACAAGTTTCATGTCTATTGATTTTGTATTTTCTCTTCTGTATTTTTTAATTCAAGACTATATAAAATTTAAACACATAATCACTTATAAAAACTACATATATATAAAAAATAGTAGAAAACAAAAGAAAAATAGTCAACAACAATAAACAATAAAGCTCTATCAGAAATTATTTTGCTCATTGGTTTCTATACACAAGTGGACTTTAATATACTGTTTCAGTCTAGGTTTTTATTTTCAAAAAACCGCAAATTGTACTATTTAATCAATGTCTGTCACTTTGCTATAGACCTTTCCTAACTCTGTTTCTTCCCTATGTAAAGCAAGTGCTACTATATTATATAGGGGTCCCCTTTTTCCAAATATTTCCATACTGATAGAATACAGTGTGGAAATAGCAAAACGAATCACATTGTTCCCATATACTATTTTCACATTGGTGTACAGTATAAGTAGTCACCAGCCAGTGACTAAATCTAGGCTGTCACATCCCAGAGGCCAACCGAGATGTGAAAACACGATGGTATAAAACAATAATAGAGAACACCATTAGGATTTTCAAGGACTAGAAATAAAGCAACAGAAAGGCCAGTTTATAAGAAATTGCTCAGGTCTTCCGTTAGATTAAGGCCGTTAGGGGCCTTAGTGTCTAAGGACAGTATGAGATGTGATTCTTTCTGCCGCAGTAGTTTCATGCGGTCCCCACCCCGGCTGGGCTGAGGTACCGAACATAAAACAGTAAACATAAAACAGTACACTCAAAATCTTTGAGTTTTTTATCATGTACCGACCAAAAATGTCTGGCTTTAGGGTCATTGTTTTCACTGTTAACAATTGCACGAATGTGCTGAAGAATTTGTTGATGTACAGGGAGCTTAGTGCTCCCAATGTACTCAAGATTGCAAGTACATTTCAATTTATACACAACGAATTCAGACCTGCAGGTGAGATATTCGTGAATAGGTATCGGTGTTGTACTGAATGCTGTGACATAATGTGTACTGTTTTTAGCGAAGGTGCAAGCACGGCAGGAGGTGCATTTAAAGAATCCTGTTCTGTTCACAAAATTCTTTTTAAGTGGACCTTCTGGCATCGGCCTATCGAGTGCATCGCGCATGAAAGGCGCCCTTCTGAATGTTATAGTTGGTGTGTTAGACAGTAATGGTCCAAGGATGACATCAGTCAAAATTATGGGCCATTCTGTGGAAATGATGCGTCTGATCTTGCGTTCCTGTGTGCTGAAGTTGGTTATGAGTCTCACAGTGCATTCAGAGGTTGGAGTTTTGGGAACCTTAAGTGCAAAGAGTGTTACGCGATCAACTGAGCATGCTTTCTGAAGGGCTTGTTCTAAAATATGATTAGAATATCCTCTATTAAGAAAGCGCTGTTTACACTCATTGAGACAAACATTAAGTGAATCTTTGTCACTGAAAATCTTGCAGATGCGTATAAATTCCCCATAGGGGATACTGCTGATGGTGTGAGCCGGATGAGCACTCCGAGCATGCACAATTGCATTGCCCGCTGTGGATTTGCGGTGTAGTCGGGTTTCAATTTTGTTATTTTTAATGAAAATGTGGACATCTAGAAATTCTGCTGCATCTGTTGTAATGATGGATGTGAATTTGAGATTTAGTTCATTTGTATTCAAATCCATAACAAATGCATTGGCTTCCACCACTGTCCCCTTCCAAATTATACAGACGTCGTCAATAAAACGCCAGTAGTTTACAATATTAGGTAGCCATCGTTGGTGCGTCATACACCAGAAGTTTGCCTGCTGAGAGAAGACCAACACCAGGTAGGTTTTCAATTTGTCACCATTTATTCTGCAAGGGCAAGCACATCCACAGGCTTCGTTGCATCATAATCGTCCTTTCCTGATGCGTTTCGTGCATAGAACGCACTTCTTCAGAGGATTCTGGACACCACAGGGATGAAAACGGCAGTTTTTGCACCACACCTTAAATACTTTATTTCTCGCCTCATTGGGCGTGGCCACTCTCTTGCCTTCTGGGTGATGTAGTGCGTCTCTTACTGCAGTGAGTCGCCGCTTTCAGACTGTGTTTCAGGCAAATTGTTGTCCCAAGTGGGGTGTGCACCACAGCATGTCAGTCTTTGGCTTGCCTTATCACCCCGCAAAATCGACACTTCCTGTCTCCAATCCAAAATGCCGGTTGACATTTCAGCGAGACTGTGAAACCGCAGTAGGATCTTCTTGTGGCTCAGGCGGGGCCGCTAAACAACATACACCAGAAGTTTGCCTGCTGAGAGAAGACCAACACCAGGTAGGTTTTCAATTTGTCACCATTTATTCTGCGAGGGCAAGCACAACCAGAGATATCGTTGCATCATAATCGTCCTTTCCTGATGCGTTTCGTGCATAGAACGCACTTCTTCAGAGGATTCCGGACACCACAGGGATGAAAACAGCAGTTTTTGCACCACACCTTAAATACTTTATTTCCCGCCTCAGTGGGCTTGGCCGCTCTCTGGCCTGCTGGGTTATGTAGTGCGTCTCTTACTGCAGTGAGTCGCCACTTTCAGACTGTGTTTAAGGCAAATTCTTGTCCCAAGTGGGGTGTGCACCACAGCATGTCAGTTTTTGGCTTGCCTTATCACCCCGCAAAATCAACACTTCCTGTCTCGAATCCAAAATGCTGGTTGACATTTCAGCGAGACTGCGAAACCGCAGCAGGGTCTTCTCGAGGCTCAGGCGGGGCCGCTAAACAACATACACCAGAAGTTTGCCTGCTGCGAGAGGACCAACACCAGGTAGGTTTTCAATTTGTCACCATTTATTCTGCGATGGGCAAGCACAACCACAGACATCGTTGCATCATAATCGTCCTTTCCTGGCACGTTTCGTACATAGAGCGCACTTCTTCAGAGGATTCCGGACACCACAGGGATGAAAACAGCAGTTTTTGCACCACACCTTAAATACTTTATTTCCCGCCTCAGTGGGCTTGGCCGCTCTCTGGCCTGCTGGGTTATGTAGTGCGTCTCTTACTGCAGTGAGTCGCCGCTTTCAGACTGTGTTTAAGGCAAATTGTTGTCCCAAGTGGGGTATACACCACAGCATGTCAGTCTTTGGCTTGCCTTATCACCCCGCAAAATCAACACTTCCTATCTCGAATCCAAAATGCCGGTTGACATTTCAGCGAGACTGCGAAACCGCAGCTGGGTCTTCTCGCGGCTCAGGCGGGGCCACTAAACAACATACACCAGAAGTTTGCCTGCTGAGAGAAGACCAACACCAGGTAGGTTTTCAATTTGTCACCATTTATTCTGCGAGGGCAAGCACAACCACAGCCATCGTTGCATCATAATCGTCCTTTCCTGACGCATTTTGTGCATAGAACGCACTTCTTCAGAGGATTCCGGACATCACAGGGATGAAAACTGCAGTTTTCGCACCACACCTTAAATACTTCATTTCCTGCCTCAGTGGGCGTGGCCACTCTCTGGCCTGCTGGGTGATGTAGTGCGTCTCTTACTGCAGTGAGTCGTCGCTCTCAGACTGTGTTTAAGGCAAATTGTTGTCCCAAGTGGGGTGTGCACAACAGCATGTCAGTCTTTGGCTTGCCTTATCACCCTGAAAAATTGACACTTCCTATCTCGAATCCGAAATGCCGGTTGACATTTCAGCGAGACTGCGAAACTGCAGCAGGGTCTTCTCGCGGCTCAGGCGGGCCGCTAAACAACATACACCAGAAGTTTGCCTGCTGAGAGAAGACCAACACCCGGTAGGTTTTCAATTTGTCACCATTTATTATGCGAGGGCAAGCACAACCACAGAAATCGGTGCATCATAATCGTCCTTTCCTGGCACGTTTTGTGCATAGAACGCACTTCTTCAGAGAATTCCGGAAACCACTTGAGATGAAAACTGCAGTTTTTGCACCACACCTCAAATACTTTATTTCCCACCTCAGTGGGCTTGGCCACTCTCTGGCCTGCTGGGTGATGTAGTGCGTCTCTTACTGCAGTGAGTCGCCGCTTTCAGACTGTGTTTAAGGCAAATTGTTGTCCCAAGTGGGGTATGCACCACAGCATGTCAGTCTTTGGCTTGCCTTATCACCCCGCAAAATCGACACTTCCTGTCTCAAATCCAAAATGCCGGTAGACATTTCAGCGAGACTGCAAAACCGCAGCAGGGTCTTCTCGTGGCTCAGGCGGGGCCGCTACACAACATACACCAGAAGTTTGCCTGCTGAGAGAAGACCAACACCAGGTAAGTTTTCAATTTATCATCATTTATTCGGCGAGGGCAAGCACAACCACCTACATCGTTGCATCATAATCGTCCTTTCCTGACGTGTTTCGTGCATAGAACGCACTTCTTCAGAGGATTCCGGACACCGCAGGGATGAAAACGGCAGTTTTTGCCCCACACCTTAAATACTTTATTTCCCACCTCAGTGGGTGTGGCCACTCGCTGGCCTGCTGGGTGATGTAGTGCATCTCTTACTGCAGTGAGTCGCCGCTTTCAGACTGTGTTTAAAGCAAATTGTTGTGCCAAGTGGGGTGTGCACCACAGC
The DNA here is from genome assembly GCF_964263255.1 of Lissotriton vulgaris. Classification (NCBI taxonomy): domain Eukaryota; kingdom Metazoa; phylum Chordata; class Amphibia; order Caudata; family Salamandridae; genus Lissotriton; species Lissotriton vulgaris. The sequence goes on along the minus strand of NW_028243945.1, from coordinate 6,947 downwards.
ATGTCAGTCTTTGGCTTGCCTTATCACCCCGCAAAATCGACACTTCCTGTCTCGAATCCAAAATGCCGGTTGACATTTCATCAAGACTGCGAAACCGCAGCAGGGTCTTCTCGCAGCTCAGGCGGGGCCACTAAACAACATACACCAGAAGTTTGCCTGCTGAGAGAAGACCAACACCAGGTAGGTTTTCAATTTGTCACCATTTATTCTGCTAGGGCAAGCACAACCACAGACATCGTTGCATCATAATCGTCCTTTCCTGACGCGTTTCGTGCATAGAACACACTTCTTCAGAGGATTCCGGACACCACAGGGATGAAAACGGCAGTTTTTGCACCACACCTTAAATACTTTATTTCCTGCCTCAGTGGGCGTGGCCACTCTCCGGCCTGCTGGGTGATGTAGTGCGTCTCTTACTGCAGTTAGTCGCTGCTTTCCGGCACCACTAAGGACCTATATAATTTTTTATAGGGTCCCACCTCGGTCCATTATTGCGAATCTGCGCCATACAATATTTAATGAAATGATAACCTATCTGAGGCCGCCCTCACCTCCACAAGTACTGTTTCGTAAATTTCTCAATTTGAACGTTTGTATTCTGTTGATTTTTTTCTTTAGTCACACTTTTTGACATTTGAGATGCAGATACAGCTTATTAAATCCAGCTGCAGGAACTTGCACTACACTACAGGGTTCTTTTTTCTTTTAAGCACATTAAGCCAACATCTGATGGGTTAGCAAAGATGCTTATACCACAGAGAGTTGCCATCAGTGTCCGATGTCCCAGCTGCAGCCTATTTGTTTGTTTTTACAACATTTTCGCTATGGGCAAAACAGTACCTCATTTATTTGCGTATGTTACACAATTACCATGTTTACATTGCTAAGATTTGCACATCGAAATGGAAAGTATTAATATTGTAATATTGTGTTCTTAGAATGGTTTTAAGTATATGTTGCTTTGAACATGCTACAATTTTGCACAAATCCTAATGTTTACAATTGTGGTATTTTTCACATGGGTATCAATTTATACTATGCATTTTTTCATTAGTACTGTATAGACTATGTGTAATATTTCCTATATGCATTTATGCAGGGACGTAGGATTCGTTTATGAATTTATTCAGCACATAAATTGATTTTGACTTTGTCATTGGGCAATACAATACCCCTTGAGAGAGAGAAAAAATATCTTTCTATGTACTTTGGCTTACCTCGGAGTATGTTGTTTATGTCCATGTATCACATGGTGTGCACAACAGCATTTAAAAACAAGGCATTTTGAGTAACATTCTACTGTGATCAAGGGCATCCGCCCGAAACTCGTCAGTCCACTGTGCTGTTGAAATTGGTTCAATAAATTTCTTTGCCTCATTTTTGGGATTCGTTTGGTCTTTCTTCGCCAGAAGCTGTAAGTTCAGGACTATTTGTTTGAATTTATATATATATATATATATATATTCACTGAAAAAAACATAGGTTATAGACCATATATAGTTAGGAATTCGCATTTACAAAACCTTATTTTACTCACACAAAACCATTGAAATTCCATATATAGTTAGTTGCACTAACTATATATCGCGCTCCCGCAATCCACTGCTGATGATGTCACATATTACATCATTCATGACATGGTCAGTGACATCACTGATGACATCACTGATGACATCTCAAATGACATCACTGATGACATCTCAAATGACATCACTGATGACATCACTGATGACATCTCATTTGACATTACTGATCACATCACTGATGATATCATTCATGTGATAATACGATGAACCTCTTCAGACTCTAATATAACCTTAGATACAATCAGTGTAAACAGACACTCACAGACTGTCACTCATCCATGGAGTTACTCACACACCTAGTCAGTCATGCAAAGAATCAATCACACCTCCATTTCCTCAACTATACAGTTATACAAACTTTACTTATTCAAACATATACTAACACATATTTACTCTCTTATACAATCCCTGATACAAGTTCACAATGATCCATACAGCCACTCACACATTCACTGGCTCTTATGCACAGTTATTTATATATGTCAACTCTCACATGTACTGTGTTTTACATATGTACTTACTTTGACATGTAGCACTGAGATATCCATTAACTCACCAATACACTCATGCACACAGTCAACCGCCCATACAGCTGTTTCCACATGCACTTTTGAAACCATACATCTAGTGAATCAACTGCTCACACATCTATGCACAGAGTCATACACCTCCCTGCCACCCACACACACACTCAGTCTCCCATACAAATACTTGGGCAACCAATCAATAACCCATATAGTTACTCATATAGCTATTTATCAACACATGCAACAGTTTACAGAACAATAGACATAATGATGCACAAATTAAGACAGTTTAGTCACTAACCCATGCACTCAGTGAGACACATTTAATCACTCACTCATACAGTCAGTCATGCACCTACTAAATCCTTCATCCAGACACTTATACAGACACTTATACATCCACTCATTCTTCAATATGTAAGACATATTTTAACTTTACAGAAACATACAGTCACTGGATGTTGTCATCAGTGATGTCATTTGAGATGTCAGCAGTGATGTCATCAGTGATGTCACTGACCATGTCATGAATGATGTAATATGTGACATCATCAGCAGTGGATTGCGGGTGCGCGATATATAGTTAGTGCAACTAACTATATATGGAATTTCAATGGTTTTGTGTGAGTAAAATAAGCTTTTGTAAATGCGAATTCCTAACTATATATGGTCTATAACCTATGGTTTTTTCAGTGAATTTTCAAAGTTTTGTAAATGCTAATTCCTAACTATATATGGTCTATAACCTATGGTTTTTTCAGTGAATTTTCAAGGTTTTGTAAATGCTAATTCCTAACTATATATGGTCTATAGCCTATGGTTTTTTCAGTGAATATATATATATATACATACATATATAAACATATATCATCTGTATATCTATATAAATACAAACATAAATGCATGCATACATATACTTATATGCATACAGATGCATGTTATTTACATGAAAGTTGAAAAAACACTAATAAAAGCAAAGCTAAAAAGCCACCTCATTACAAACAGAATGGCTTTAACTTAAACGAAGGCGAGATCTATTGCATTTTCAATGCTTGTTTACTTTGGTTCCATCAAGAAGGCATTCAGATGTGTCACACATTTGCCATAAATTCTGAATGTTAGCACTCTAGTTGCACATTAGATCACTGTAGTAAAGCTACTGCTCACCAGGGACGTCTGCTGCTGGTATTCAAAGTGCATGTTTCAGTCTGCATGTCAGAATTTTTTTAATGAAATAGAAGAGGATTTGAGAAGTCACTCAAAATGATCCCTAATTTTTCTTTCTGAAGCACTAATCATACTTTCTATGGCAAAATTAACCCCCTCATGTTGTTCCTTTTTAAATTGAGTGTTTTCAGACTTACCACTTCATTCCAACCAAGATGGCTTCTGGTGTGCCATACTTTTGTCATAAGTAAGACTGTTAGCGCTCTAGTTGTTCTTTAGAACACTCTGGTACATTCTGTCATTGGGCTATACTTGGGGTACATCTGGGTGATATTTGGGCTACATTTAGGCTCTTTTGTCTCTGGTGGCCATCTTGGGAGACTGTATGTCAGAATTTTTTAATGAAATTGAAGAGGGTTTGAGAAGTCACTCAAAATGTGCCCTAATTTTTCTTTCTGCAGCACTAATCATAATTCATATGGCAAAATATACCCCCTCATTTTGTTCCTTTTTAAATTAAATGTTTTAAGAGTTACCACTTTATTCCAATCAAGATGGCTTCAGGTGTGCCATACCTTTGTAATAAGTAGGACTGTTAGCGCTCTAGTTGTTCTTTAGAACACTCTGGGACATTCTGTCATTGGGCTATACTTGGGCTACATCTGGGTGATATTTGGGCTACATTTGGGCTCTTTTGTCTCTGGTGGCCATTTTGGGAGACTGCATGTCAGAATTTTTTAATGAAATAGAAGAGGATTTGAAAAGTCACTCAAAATGTGCCCTAATTTATCTTTCTGCAGCACTAATAATACCTTCTATTGCATAATATACCCCCTCATTTTGTTCCTTTTTAAATAAATGTTTTAAGAGTTACCACTTTATTCCCATCACGATGGCTCCAGGTGTGCTATACCTTTGTAATAAGTAGGACTGTTAGCGCTCTAGTTGTTCTTTAGAACACTCTGGGACATTCTGTCATTGTGCTATACTTGGGCTACATCTGGGTGATATTTGGGCTACATTTGGGCTCTTTTGTCTCTGGTGGCCATTTTGGGAGACTGCATGTCAGAATGTTTTAATGAAATAGAAAAGGATTTGAGAAGTCACTCAAAATGTGCCCTAATTTTTCATTCTGCAGCACTAATCATACTTTCTATGGCAAAATATACCCCCTCATGTTGTTTCTTTTTAAATTAAATGTTTTAAGAGTTACCACTTTATTCCAATCAAGATGGCTTCAGGTGTGCCATACCTTTGTAATAAGTAGGACTGTTTGCGCTCTAGTTGTTCTTTAGAACACTCTAGGAGGCTGCAGTAGAACACAAAGGAATCAACTGACAGTCTCTGTCCTTGTTGGATGTACATGCTTTACTGAGAATGTCAGACTTCATTTTCACATGACTGAGAAAGATAATGTGAATTTACAGAAAATATGCTTTCAGTTTAGCTTATAGATCCCCTTCCAAACCACTGTGGGAAAATCATGAGATATTAGTTTTCTTTCAAACAATATTCATGATATCACAGCAGAAGGTTTTTTCACATGGTAAAATCACCTTAGAACCCACCACAATTCCTAAAACGAGTATGGTACCATCAACAAATGATTTATAATGTAACTAAAGTCCTAAAACCCTCTATTAACTACAATGCTTTTTAATGAGGTGCTATCATGTATATTGGTCCCAAGATGGCTGCCAACACTTCTTGGATGAAGTGCTGACAGCCAATCAGATCAGATGTGTGGTTAGGCTCCGCCCAGATATATATCTTTTTTTGAACCTAAATTACTCAAAATCCACTGGAGCACATATATTGAGACCTAGCAAAGGCACATCGGGCTAACAGTCCCTACAATTTTGCCAAGTTTCGTGCAAATCCATTCAGCCGTTCGAGCTAAAAGTGAGGCCTACCGCCCTATGGAAATTAACATGGGAAAAACGCGTTTTGGGACCCCCCTTTTTTCTCGGCCCCCCCTTGATGAAACCCCCCAAATTGTCAGGGGCTGCTCAGAAACAAAATGTTCCATTTTCCTGAAAATTTCAGCCAATTCCGTCCAAAAACGCCAAAGTTATTAGACATAGAATTTTCAAAAATCCCATAGAGAAAAAATCCTAACTATATATACCTACTGGCGACCGCCAGTAGGTAATATATATATATATATATATATATATATATATATATATATATATATATATATGCTGCTTACTCCGTTTCATGATACGGTTTCACTCCAAAACAACGGACGTAGACCCAGATTTGCTGCAATGTTATTTTATTTTTTTGCCATAACGCCCTGCATCACTGCCATGACGCGTTTCGGACAACACAGTGCCCTTGATCACATGACCGCATGTGGAGTTGCTTTATTCACTATATGTTGATAAATAAATATTACCAACATTTCTATAATACATATAAATAAGCATAAATTATGTTAAAAGCATCTTAAAACTCCTCGTAGTGAGTTTTAAAGTTTATCAAATAAAAACCATGGCTTATAGAACCAATCACATTCAATTACATAATTGTTTGAATGTTAAAATATGTGCAAATTGGCAAAAAGGGAAATGTAAACATAAGACTCTGTATAATATTGCCCAAGTGGGCCATAATTGATGATTAAGCATGGGCGGAAAATCCGTTTCGCTCGCGGATTTTGCGGATTTTCGGTAAATTCGCAATCCGCGAGATTCGCGAATCTCCCGCAAAATCCGCAAATCCGCGAGCAGCGGATTTTATGGCTTGCTCGCACTGTTCGCGTGAGTTCGCGGCTTCCCAGTACAACTTCGCGCCCCGCGAATAAGCGCAAAATTGCAGAAATACAATCTTAGCAAAACTGAAACTACTTACCAGGTTCAAAAGTTCAGGCTCATCATTAGTAGCCATTTCCTGTAGTGCTTCCTGAGGGGCCCCTCCAGAGTTCAGTTGCCAGTTGCAACTATTATGTGACCCTGCTCTGAACCTCAGAATAGTTACACATATGCCACAAAGGTCCTGAATTACAGCTAAGGGAGACAAGCAGGAGCCAGGCTGGAAGTTCAAATCCATTAATCAGCCCCTAATTCATTATTGTCAGTTGGGGCAGGGCAGGTGTTGTAACTAATTTTGCAACAATGAAAGCACTTAGCAAGTGCAAAAGATCACTAATCAGGAAGCACTAAGGAAGCAGGTGCCAGCTAAAAAAATATTCTGTGACACATTAATCAGCCCCAAATTAATTCAGGTCACTTGAGGCAGGGAAGGTGTGCTTGCTTTGCCACAATAATGTACACTGACTGGACAACCAGAGGGTGCTGTGATGAAACAGAGGGTGGCATGGGTGGGCCAGAGGGTGGCATGAGTAGTCAGAGAGTGGCAGTGGTGGCAGTGATGAAGAAGAGTGTCCCAAACAGGCTGGACACGTAGAAACAACAAGTTCGCGAAACTTGCAACCCGACAGGTAAGTTCGCGTTTGTGAAATTGTACAAAACCCTCGCGAACTGGCAGAAACCCGCGCGAACACACAAAAAAAAAAAATCCGCAAATTCGCGAGAATTCGCGGATTTTGCGAATTGCGAGTTCGCAAATCCGCAAAATTCGCGAACGCGAGATTCGCAAAATTCGCCCATGCTTATTGATGATGTTTTCATGATTTAAACAGCCTAAAAGTGCTTGTGCTAAA
>NW_028243944.1:0-73000 GCF_964263255.1 Lissotriton vulgaris | reverse complement strand
AATGTTTAAATTTCATCATTATAGACCATTTTGGGATCGTTCGACAGGTCCGGAGTCCTCGTTTTTCATCCGAAAATTAATTTTTTGGACTGTACCAAAAATGATTCAAAATGTCAATTGGATCATGCCTCATGTTGAATAACCACTTTTTAAACCCTCACAGTGACCAAAATTGCCATTTTTACAGAGTTTTGCTTACTCAAAAGCTTCAATTTTGACCCGTTTCAGGCACAGAAATGACTTTAAACATACTTATTTTAGTTGACAAAGTCCTAATTCACATCCAACAGTAATTTAGAGTCAAAAGATTAAATGTTAAAATTTCATCATTATAGACCATTTTGGGATCCTTCGACAGGTCCGGAGTCATTGTTTTTCATCCGAAAATTGATTTTTTGGACTGTACCAAAAATGATTCAAAATGTCAATTGGATCATGCCTCATGTTGAATAACCACTTTTTAAACCCTCACAGTGACCAAAATTGCCATTTTTACAGAGTTTTGCTTACTCAAAAGCTTCCATTTTGACCCGTTTCAGGCACAGAAATGACTTTAAACACACTTATTCTAGTTGACAAAGTCATAATTCACATCCAACAGTCATTTAGAGTCAAAAGATTAAATGTTAAAATTTCATCATTATAGACCATTTTGGGATCGTTCGACAGGTCCAGAGTCATCGTTTTTCATCCGAAAATTGATTTTTGGGACTGTACCAAAAATGATTCAAAATGTCAATTGGATCATGCCTCATGTTGAATAACCACTTTTTAAACCCTCACAGTGACCAAAATTGCCATTTTTACAGAGTTTTGCTTACTCAAAAGCTTCCATTTTGACCCGTTTCAGGCACAGAAATGACTTTAAACACACTTATTCTAGTTGACAAAATCATAATTCACATCCAACAGTAATTTAGAGTCAAAAGATTAAATGTTTAAATTTCATCATTATAGACCATTTTGGGATCGTTCGACAGGTCCGGAGTCCTCGTTTTTCATCCGAAAATTTATTTTTTGGACTGTACCAAAAATGATTCAAAATGTCAATTGGATCATGCCTCATGTTGAATAACCACTTTTTAAACCCTCACAGTGACCAAAATTGCAATTTTTACAGAGTTTTGCTTACTCAAAAGATTCCATTTTGACCCGTTTCAGGCACAGAAATGACTTTAAACACACTTATTCTAGTTGACAAGTCATAATTCACATCCAACAGTCATTTAGAGTCAAAAGATTAAATGTTAAAATTTCATCATTATAGACCATTTTGGGAACGTTCGACAGGTCGGGAGTCATCGTTTTTCATCCGAAAATTGATTTTTTAGACTGTACCAAAAATGATTCAAAATGTCAATTGGATCATGCCTCATGTTGAATAACCACTTTTTAAACCCTCACAGTGACCAAAATTGCCATTTTTACAGAGTTTTGCTTACTCAAAAGCTTCCATTTTGACCCGTTTCAGGCACAGAAATGACTTTAAACACACTTATTCTAGTTGACAAAGTCATAATTCACATCCAACAGTAATTTAGAGTCAAAAGATTAAATGTTTAAATTTCATCATTATAGACCATTTTGGGATCGTTCGACAGGTCCGGAGTCATCGTTTTTTATCCGATAATTGATTTTTTGGACTGTACCAAAAATGATTCAAAATGTCAATTGGATCATGCCTCATGTTGAATAACCACTTTTTAAACCCTCACAGTGACCAAAATTGCCATTTTTACATAGTTTTGCTTACTCAAAAGCTTCAATTTTGACCCGTTTCAGGCACAGAAATGACTTTAAACACACTTATTTTAGTTGACAAAGTCCTAATTCACATCCAACAGTAATTTAGAGTCAAAAGAATAAATGTTAAAATTTCATCATTATAGACCATTTTGGGATCGTTCGACAGGTCCGGAGTCATCGTTTTTCATCCGAAAATTGATTTTTTGGACTGTACCAAAAATGATTCAAAATGTCAATTGGATCATGCCTCATGTTGAATAACCACTTTTTAAACCCTCACAGTGACCAAAATTGCCATTTTTACAGAGTTTTGCTTACTCAAAAGCTTCAATTTTGACCCGTTTCAGGCACAGAAATGACTTTAAACACACTTATTTTAGTTGACAAAGTCCTAATTCACATCCAACAGTCATTTAGAGTCAAAAGATTAAATGTTAAAATTTCATCATTATAGACCATTTTGGGAACGTTCGACAGGTCCGGAGTCATCGTTTTTCATCCGAAAATTGATTTTTTGGACTGTACCAAAAATGATTCAAAATGTCAATTGGATCATGCCTCATGTTGAATAACCACTTTTTAAACCCTCACAGTGACCAAAATTGCCATTTTTACAGAGTTTTGCTTACTCAAAAGCTTCCATTTTGACCCGTTTCAGGCACAGAAATGACTTTAAACACACTTATTCTAGTTGACAAAGTCATAATTCACATCCAACAGTCATTTAGAGTCAAAAGATTAAATGTTAAAATTTCATCAATATAGACCATTTTGGGATCGTTCGACAGGTCCGGAGTCATCGTTTTTCATCCGAAAATTTATTTTTTGGACTGTACCAAAAATGATTCAAAATGTCAATTGGATCATGCCTCATGTTGAATAACCACTTTTTAAACCCTCACAGTGACCAAAATTGCCATTTTTACAGAGTTTTGCTTACTCAAAAGCTTCCATTTTGACCCGTTTCAGGCACAGAAATGACTTTAAACACACTTACTCTAGTTGACAAAGTCATAATTCACATCCAACAGTCATTTAGAGTCAAAAGATTAAATGTTTAAATTTCATCATTATAGACCATTTTGGGATCGTTCGACAGGTCCGGAGTCATCGTTTTTCATCCGAAAATTGATTTTTTGGACTGTACCAAAAATGATTCAAAATGTCAATTGGATCATGCCTCATGTTGAATAACCACTTTTTAAAACCCTCACAGTGACCAAAATTGCCATTTTTACAGAGTTTTGCTTACTCAAAAGCTTCAATTTTGACCCGTTTCAGGCACAGAAATGACTTTAAACACACTTATTCTAGTTGACAAAGTCATAATTCACATCCAACAGTCATTTAGAGTCAAAAGATTAAATGTTAAAATTTCATCATTATAGACCATTTTGGGATCGTTCGACAGGTCCGGAGTCATCGTTTTTCATCCGAAAATTGATTTTTGGGACTGTACCAAAAATGATTCAAAATGTCAATTGGATCATGCCTCATGTTGAATAACCACTTTTTAAACCCTCACAGTGACCAAAATTGCCATTTTTACAGAGTTTTGCTTACTCAAAAGCTTCCATTTTGACCCGTTTCAGGCACAGAAATGACTTTAAACACACTTATTCTAGTTGACAAAATCATAATTCACATCCAACAGTAATTTAGAGTCAAAAGATTAAATGTTTAAATTTCATCATTACAGACCATTTTGGGAACGTTCGACAGGTCCGGAGTCATCGTTTTTCATCCGAAAATTGATTTTTTGGACTGTACCAAAAATGATTCAAAATGTCAATTGGATCATGCCTCATGTTGAATAACCACTTTTTAAACCCTCACAGTGACCAAAATTGCCATTTTTACAGAGTTTTGCTTACTCAAAAGCTTCAATTTTGACCCGTTTCAGGCACAGAAATGACTTTAAACACACTTATTTTAGTTGACAAAGTCCTAATTCACATCCAACAGTCATTTAGAGTCAAAAGATTAAATGTTAAAATTTCATCATTATAGACCATTTTGGGAACGTTCGACAGGTCCGGAGTCATCGTTTTTCATCCGAAAATTGATTTTTTGGACTGTACCAAAAATGATTCAAAATGTCAATTGGATCATGCCTCATGTTGAATAACCACTTTTTAAACCCTCACAGTGACCAAAATTGCCATTTTTACAGAGTTTTGCTTACTCAAAAGCTTCCATTTTGACCCGTTTCAGGCACAGAAATGACTTTAAACACACTTATTCTAGTTGACAAAGTCATAATTCACATCCAACAGTCATTTAGAGTCAAAAGATTAAATGTTAAAATTTCATCAATATAGACCATTTTGGGATCGTTCGACAGGTCCGGAGTCATCGTTTTTCATCCGAAAATTTATTTTTTGGACTGTACCAAAAATGATTCAAAATGTCAATTGGATCATGCCTCATGTTGAATAACCACTTTTTAAACCCTCACAGTGACCAAAATTGCCATTTTTACAGAGTTTTGCTTACTCAAAAGCTTCCATTTTGACCCGTTTCAGGCACAGAAATGACTTTAAACACACTTATTCTAGTTGACAAAGTCATAATTCACATCCAACAGTCATTTAGAGTCAAAAGATTAAATGTTAAAATTTCATCATTATAGACCATTTTGGGATCGTTCGACAGGTCCGGAGTCATCGTTTTTCATCCGAAAATTGATTTTTGGGACTGTACCAAAAATGATTCAAAATGTCAATTGGATCATGCCTCATGTTGAATAACCACTTTTTAAACCCTCACAGTGACCAAAATTGCCATTTTTACAGAGTTTTGCTTACTCAAAAGCTTCCATTTTGACCCGTTTCAGGCACAGAAATGACTTTAAACACACTTATTCTAGTTGACAAAATCATAATTCACATCCAACAGTAATTTAGAGTCAAAAGAATAAATGTTTAAATTTCATCATTATAGACCATTTTGGGATCGTTCGACAGGTCCGGAGTCATCGTTTTTCATCCGAAAATTGATTTTTGGGACTGTACCAAAAATGATTCAAAATGTCAATTGGATCATGCCTCATGTTGAATAACCACTATTTAAACCCTCACAGTGACCAAAATTGCCATTTTTACAGACTTTTGCTTACTCAAAAGCTTCCATTTTGACCCGTTTCAGGCACAGAAATGACTTTAAACACACTTATTCTAGTTGACAAAATCATAATTCACAGCCAACAGTAATTTAGAGTCAAAAGATTAAATGTTTAAATTTCATCATTATAGACCATTTTGGGATCGTTCGACAGGTCCGGAGTCATCGTTTTTCATCCGAAAATTGATTTTTTGGACTGTACCAAAAATGATTCAAAATGTCAATTGAATCATGCCTCATGTTGAATAACCACTTTTTAAACCCTCACAGTGACCAAAATTGCCATTTTTACAGAGTTTTGCTTACTCAAAAGCTTCCATTTTGACCCGTTTCAGGCACAGAAATGACTTTAAACACACTTATTCTAGTTGACAAAGTCATAATTCACATCCAACAGTCATTTAGAGTCAAAAGATTAAATGTTAAAATTTCATCATTATAGACCATTTTGGGATCGTTCGACAGGTCCGGAGTCATCGTTTTTCATCCGAAAATTGATTTTTGGGACTGTACCAAAAATGATTCAAAATGTCAATTGGATCATGCCTCATGTTGAATAACCACTTTTTAAACCCTCACAGTGACCAAAATTGCAATTTTTACAGAGTTTTGCTTACTCAAAAGATTCCATTTTGACCCGTTTCAGGCACAGAAATGACTTTAAACACACTTATTCTAGTTGACAAGTCATAATTCACATCCAACAGTAATTTAGAGTCAAAAGATTAAATGTTTAAATTTCATCATTATAGACCATTTTGGGATCGTTCGACAGGTCCGGAGTCCTCGTTTTTCATCCGAAAATTTATTTTTTGGACTGTACCAAAAATGATTGAAAATGTCAATTGGATCATGCCTCATGTTGAATAACCACTTTTTAAACCCTCACAGTGACCAAAATTGCCATTTTTACAGAGTTTTGCTTACTCAAAAGCTTCAATTTTGACCCGTTTCAGGCACAGAAATGACTTTAAACACACTTATTCTAGTTGACAAGTCATAATTCACATCCAACAGTCATTTAGAGTCAAAAGATTAAATGTTAAAATTTCATCATTATAGACCATTTTGGGAACGTTCGACAGGTCCGGAGTCATCGTTTTTCATCCGAAAATTGATTTTTTGGACTGTACCAAAAATGATTCAAAATGTCAATTGGATCATGCCTCATGTTGAATAACCACTTTTTAAACCCTCACAGTGACCAAAATTGCCATTTTTACAGAGTTTTGCTTACTCAAAAGCTTCCATTTTGACCCGTTTCAGGCACAGAAATGACTTTAAACACACTTATTCTAGTTGACAAAGTCATAATTCACATCCAACAGTAATTTAGAGTCAAAAGATTAAATGTTTAAATTTCATCATTATAGACCATTTTGGGATCGTTCGACAGGTCCGGAGTCATCGTTTTTTATCCGAAAATTGATTTTTTGGACTGTACCAAAAATGATTCAAAATGTCAATTGGATCATGCCTCATGTTGAATAACCACTTTTTAAACCCTCACAGTGACCAAAATTGCCATTTTTACATAGTTTTGCTTACTCAAAAGCTTCAATTTTGACCCGTTTCAGGCACAGAAATGACTTTAAACACACTTATTTTAGTTGACAAAGTCCTAATTCACATCCAACAGTAATTTAGAGTCAAAAGAATAAATGTTAAAATTTCATCATTATAGACCATTTTGGGATCGTTCGACAGGTCCGGAGTCATCGTTTTTCATCCGAAAATTGATTTTTTGGACTGTACCAAAAATGATTCAAAATGTCAATTGGATCATGCCTCATGTTGAATAACCACTTTTTAAACCCTCACAGTGACCAAAATTGCCATTTTTACAGAGTTTTGCTTACTCAAAAGCTTCAATTTTGACCCGTTTCAGGCACAGAAAGGACTTTAAACACACTTATTTTAGTTGACAAAGTCCTAATTCACATCCAACAGTCATTTAGAGTCAAAAGATTAAATGTTAAAATTTCATCATTATAGACCATTTTGGGAACGTTCGACAGGTCCGGAGTCATCGTTTTTCATCCGAAAATTGATTTTTTGGACTGTACCAAAAATGATTCAAAATGTCAATTGGATCATGCCTCATGTTGAATAACCACTTTTTAAACCCTCACAGTGACCAAAATTGCCATTTTTACAGAGTTTTGCTTACTCAAAAGCTTCCATTTTGACCCGTTTCAGGCACAGAAATGACTTTAAACACACTTATTCTAGTTGACAAAGTCATAATTCACATCCAACAGTCATTTAGAGTCAAAAGATTAAATGTTAAAATGTCATCAATATAGACCATTTTGGGATCGTTCGACAGGTCCGGAGTCATCGTTTTTCATCCGAAAATTTATTTTTTGGACTGTACCAAAAATGATTCAAAATGTCAATTGGATCATGCCTCATGTTGAATAACCACTTTTTAAACCCTCACAGTGACCAAAATTGCCATTTTTACAGAGTTTTGCTTACTCAAAAGCTTCCATTTTGACCCGTTTCAGGCACAGAAATGACTTTAAACACACTTATTCTAGTTGACAAAGTCATAATTCACATCCAACAGTCATTTAGAGTCAAAAGATTAAATGTTTAAATTTCATCATTATAGACCATTTTGGGATCGTTCGACAGGTCCGGAGTCATCGTTTTTCATCCGAAAATTGATTTTTCGGACTGTACCAAAAATGATTCAAAATGTCAATTGGATCATGCCTCATGTTGAATAACCACTTTTTAAACCCTCACAGTGACCAAAATTGCCATTTTTACATAGTTTTGCTTACTCAAAAGCTTCAATTTTGACCCGTTTCAGGCACAGAAATGACTTTAAACACACTTATTTTAGTTGACAAAGTCCTAATTCACATCCAACAGTAATTTAGAGTCAAAAGAATAAATGTTAAAATTTCATCATTATAGACCATTTTGGGATCGTTCGACAGGTCCGGAGTCATCGTTTTTCATCCGAAAATTGATTTTTTGGACTGTACCAAAAATGATTCAAAATGTCAATTGGATCATGCCTCATGTTGAATAACCACTTTTTAAACCCTCACAGTGACCAAAATTGCCATTTTTACAGAGTTTTGCTTACTCAAAAGCTTCAATTTTGACCCGTTTCAGGCACAGAAATGACTTTAAACACACTTATTTTAGTTGACAAAGTCCTAATTCACATCCAACAGTCATTTAGAGTCAAAAGATTAAATGTCAAAATTTCATCATTATAGACCATTTTGGGAACGTTCGACAGGTCCGGAGTCATCGTTTTTCATCCGAAAATTGATTTTTTGGACTGTACCAAAAATGATTCAAAATGTCAATTGGATCGTGCCTCATGTTGAATAACCACTTTTTAAACCCTCACAGTGACCAAAATTGTCATTTTTACAGAGTTTTGCTTACTCAAAAGCTTCCATTTTGACCCGTTTCAGGCACAGAAATGACTTTAAACACACTTATTCTAGTTGACAAAGTCATAATTCACATCCAACAGTCATTTAGAGTCAAAAGATTAAATGTTAAAATTTCATCAATATAGACCATTTTGGGATCGTTCGACAGGTCCGGAGTCATCGTTTTTCATCCGAAAATTTATTTTTTGGACTGTACCAAAAATGATTCAAAATGTCAATTGGATCATGCCTCATGTTGAATAACCACTTTTTAAACCCTCACAGTGACCAAAATTGCCATTTTTACAGAGTTTTGCTTACTCAAAAGCTTCCATTTAGACCCGTTTCAGGCATAGAAATGACTTTAAACACACTTATTCTAGTTGACAAAGTCATAATTCACATCCAACAGTCATTTAGAGTCAAAAGATTAAATGTTTAAATTTCATCATTATAGACCATTTTGGGATCGTTCGACAGGTCCGGAGTCATCGTTTTTCATCCGAAAATTGATTTTTTGGACTGTACCAAAAATGATTCAAAATGTCAATTGGATCATGCCTCATGTTGAATAACCACTTTTTAAAACCCTCACAGTGACCAAAATTGCCATTTTTACAGAGTTTTGCTTACTCAAAAGCTTCAATTTTGACCCGTTTCAGGCACAGAAATGACTTTAAACATACTTATTTTAGTTGACAAAGTCCTAATTCACATCCAACAGTAATTTAGAGTCAAAAGATTAAATGTTAAAATTTCATCATTATAGACCATTTTGGGATCGTTCGACAGGTCCGGAGTCATTGTTTTTCATCCGAAAATTGATTTTTTGGACTGTACCAAAAATGATTCAAAATGTCAATTGGATCATGCCTCATGTTGAATAACCACTTTTTAAACCCTCACAGTGACCAAAATTGCCATTTTTACAGAGTTTTGCTTACTCAAAAGCTTCCATTTTGACCCGTTTCAGGCACAGAAATGACTTTAAACACACTTATTCTAGTTGACAAAGTCATAATTCACATCCAACAGTCATTTAGAGTCAAAAGATTAAATGTTAAAATTTCATCATTATAGACCATTTTGGGATCGTTCGACAGGTCCGGAGTCATCGTTTTTCATCCGAAAATTGATTTTTGGGACTGTACCAAAAATGATTCAAAATGTCAATTGGATCATGCCTCATGTTGAATAACCACTTTTTAAACCCTCACAGTGACCAAAATTGCCATTTTTACAGAGTTTTGCTTACTCAAAAGCTTCCATTTTGACCCGTTTCAGGCACAGAAATGACTTTAAACACACTTATTCTAGTTGACAAAATCATAATTCACATCCAACAGTAATTTAGAGTCAAAAGATTAAATGTTTAAATTTCATCATTATAGACCATTTTGGGATCGTTCGACAGGTCCGGAGTCATCGTTTTTCATCCGAAAATTGATTTTTGGGACTGTACCAAAAATGATTCAAAATGTCAATTGGATCATGCCTCATGTTGAATAACCACTATTTAAACCCTCACAGTGACCAAAATTGCCATTTTTACAGACTTTTGCTTACTCAAAAGCTTCCATTTTGACCCGTTTCAGGCACAGAAATGACTTTAAACACACTTATTCTAGTTGACAAAATCATAATTCACATCCAACAGTAATTTAGAGTCAAAAGATTAAATGTTTAAATTTCATCATTATAGACCATTTTGGGATCGTTCGACAGGTCCGGAGTCATCGTTTTTCATCCGAAAATTGATTTTTTGGACTGTACCAAAAATGATTCAAAATGTCAATTGAATCATGCCTCATGTTGAATAACCACTTTTTAAACCCTCACAGTGACCAAAATTGCCATTTTTACAGAGTTTTGCTTACTCAAAAGCTTCCATTTTGACCCGTTTCAGGCACAGAAATGACTTTAAACACACTTATTCTAGTTGACAAAGTCATAATTCACATCCAACAGTCATTTAGAGTCAAAAGATTAAATGTTAAAATTTCATCATTATAGACCATTTTGGGATCGTTCGACAGGTCCGGAGTCATCGTTTTTCATCCGAAAATTGATTTTTGGGACTGTACCAAAAATGATTCAAAATGTCAATTGGATCATGCCTCATGTTGAATAACCACTTTTTAAACCCTCACAGTGACCAAAATTGCAATTTTTACAGAGTTTTGCTTACTCAAAAGATTCCATTTTGACCCGTTTCAGGCACAGAAATGACTTTAAACACACTTATTCTAGTTGACAAGTCATAATTCACATCCAACAGTCATTTAGAGTCAAAAGATTAAATGTTAAAATTTCATCATTATAGACCATTTTGGGAACGTTCGACAGGTCCGGAGTCATCGTTTTTCATCCGAAAATTGATTTTTTGGACTGTACCAAAAATGATTCAAAATGTCAATTGGATCATGCTTCATGTTGAATAACCACTTTTTAAACCCTCACAGTGACCAAAATTGCCATTTTTACAGAGTTTTGCTTACTCAAAAGCTTCCATTTTGACCCGTTTCAGGCACAGAAATGACTTTAAACACACTTATTCTAGTTGACAAAGTCATAATTCACATCCAACAGTCATTTAGAGTCAAAAGATTAAATGTTAAAATTTCATCATTATAGACCATTTTGGGATCGTTCGACAGGTCCGGAGTCATCGTTTTTCATCCGAAAATTGATTTTTGGGACTGTACCAAAAATGATTCAAAATGTCATTTGGATCATGCCTCATGTTGAATAACCACTTTTTAAACCCTCACAGTGACCAAAATTGCTATTTTTACAGAGTTTTACTTACTCAAAAGCTTCCATTTTGACCGGTTTCAGGCACAGAAATGACTTTAAACACACTTATTCTAGTTGACAAAATCATAATTCACATCCAACAGTAATTTAGAGTCAAAAGATTAAATGTTTAAATTTCATCATTATAGACCATTTTGGGATCGTTCGACAGGTCCGGAGTCATCGTTTTTCATCCGAAAATTGATTTTTGGGACTGTACCAAAAATGATTCAAAATGTCAATTGGATCATGCCTCATGTTGAATAACCACTATTTAAACCCTCACAGTGACCAAAATTGCCATTTTTACAGAGTTTTGCTTACTCAAAAGCTTCCATTTTGACCCGTTTCAGGCACAGAAATGACTTTAAACACACTTATTCTAGTTGACAAAATCATAATTCACATCCAACAGTAATTTAGAGTCAAAAGATTAAATGTTTAAATTTCATCATTATAGACCATTTTGGGATCGTTCGACAGGTCCGGAGTCATCGTTTTTCATCCGAAAATTGATTTTTTGGACTGTACCAAAAATGATTCAAAATGTCAATTGGATCATGCCTCATGTTGAATAACCACTTTTTAAACCCTCACAGTGACCAAAATTGCCATTTTTACAGAGTTTTGCTTACTCAAAAGCTTCCATTTTGACCCGTTTCAGGCACAGAAATGACTTTAAACACACTTATTCTAGTTGACAAAGTCATAATTCACATCCAACAGTCATTTAGAGTCAAAAGATTAAATGTTAAAATGTCATCAATATAGACCATTTTGGGATCGTTCGACAGGTCCGGAGTCATCGTTTTTCATCCGAAAATTTATTTTTTGGACTGTACCAAAAATGATTCAAAATGTCAATTGGATCATGCCTCATGTTGAATAACCACTTTTTAAACCCTCACAGTGACCAAAATTGCCATTTTTACAGAGTTTTGCTTACTCAAAAGCTTCCATTTTGACCCGTTTCAGGCACAGAAATGACTTTAAACACACTTATTCTAGTTGACAAAGTCATAATTCACATCCAACAGTCATTTAGAGTCAAAAGATTAAATGTTTAAATTTCATCATTATAGACCATTTTGGGATCGTTCGACAGGTCCGGAGTCATCGTTTTTCATCCGAAAATTGATTTTTCGGACTGTACCAAAAATGATTCAAAATGTCAATTGGATCATGCCTCATGTTGAATAACCACTTTTTAAACCCTCACAGTGACCAAAATTGCCATTTTTACATAGTTTTGCTTACTCAAAAGCTTCAATTTTGACCCGTTTCAGGCACAGAAATGACTTTAAACACACTTATTTTAGTTGACAAAGTCCTAATTCACATCCAACAGTAATTTAGAGTCAAAAGAATAAATGTTAAAATTTCATCATTATAGACCATTTTGGGATCGTTCGACAGGTCCGGAGTCATCGTTTTTCATCCGAAAATTGATTTTTTGGACTGTACCAAAAATGATTCAAAATGTCAATTGGATCATGCCTCATGTTGAATAACCACTTTTTAAACCCTCACAGTGACCAAAATTGCCATTTTTACAGAGTTTTGCTTACTCAAAAGCTTCAATTTTGACCCGTTTCAGGCACAGAAATGACTTTAAACACACTTATTTTAGTTGACAAAGTCCTAATTCACATCCAACAGTCATTTAGAGTCAAAAGATTAAATGTCAAAATTTCATCATTATAGACCATTTTGGGAACGTTCGACAGGTCCGGAGTCATCGTTTTTCATCCGAAAATTGATTTTTTGGACTGTACCAAAAATGATTCAAAATGTCAATTGGATCGTGCCTCATGTTGAATAACCACTTTTTAAACCCTCACAGTGACCAAAATTGCCATTTTTACAGAGTTTTGCTTACTCAAAAGCTTCCATTTTGACCCGTTTCAGGCACAGAAATGACTTTAAACACACTTATTCTAGTTGACAAAGTCATAATTCACATCCAACAGTCATTTAGAGTCAAAAGATTAAATGTTAAAATTTCATCAATATAGACCATTTTGGGATCGTTCGACAGGTCCGGAGTCATCGTTTTTCATCCGAAAATTTATTTTTTGGACTGTACCAAAAATGATTCAAAATGTCAATTGGATCATGCCTCATGTTGAATAACCACTTTTTAAACCCTCACAGTGACCAAAATTGCCATTTTTACAGAGTTTTGCTTACTCAAAAGCTTCCATTTAGACCCGTTTCAGGCATAGAAATGACTTTAAACACACTTATTCTAGTTGACAAAGTCATAATTCACATCCAACAGTCATTTAGAGTCAAAAGATTAAATGTTTAAATTTCATCATTATAGACCATTTTGGGATCGTTCGACAGGTCCGGAGTCATCGTTTTTCATCCGAAAATTGATTTTTTGGACTGTACCAAAAATGATTCAAAATGTCAATTGGATCATGCCTCATGTTGAATAACCACTTTTTAAAACCCTCACAGTGACCAAAATTGCCATTTTTACAGAGTTTTGCTTACTCAAAAGCTTCAATTTTGACCCGTTTCAGGCACAGAAATGACTTTAAACATACTTATTTTAGTTGACAAAGTCCTAATTCACATCCAACAGTAATTTAGAGTCAAAAGATTAAATGTTAAAATTTCATCATTATAGACCATTTTGGGATCGTTCGACAGGTCCGGAGTCATTGTTTTTCATCCGAAAATTGATTTTTTGGACTGTACCAAAAATGATTCAAAATGTCAATTGGATCATGCCTCATGTTGAATAACCACTTTTTAAACCCTCACAGTGACCAAAATTGCCATTTTTACAGAGTTTTGCTTACTCAAAAGCTTCCATTTTGACCCGTTTCAGGCACAGAAATGACTTTAAACACACTTATTCTAGTTGACAAAGTCATAATTCACATCCAACAGTCATTTAGAGTCAAAAGATTAAATGTTAAAATTTCATCATTATAGACCATTTTGGGATCGTTCGACAGGTCCGGAGTCATCGTTTTTCATCCGAAAATTGATTTTTGGGACTGTACCAAAAATGATTCAAAATGTCAATTGGATCATGCCTCATGTTGAATAACCACTTTTTAAACCCTCACAGTGACCAAAATTGCCATTTTTACAGAGTTTTGCTTACTCAAAAGCTTCCATTTTGACCCGTTTCAGGCACAGAAATGACTTTAAACACACTTATTCTAGTTGACAAAATCATAATTCACATCCAACAGTAATTTAGAGTCAAAAGATTAAATGTTTAAATTTCATCATTATAGACCATTTTGGGATCGTTCGACAGGTCCGGAGTCATCGTTTTTCATCCGAAAATTGATTTTTGGGACTGTACCAAAAATGATTCAAAATGTCAATTGGATCATGCCTCATGTTGAATAACCACTATTTAAACCCTCACAGTGACCAAAATTGCCATTTTTACAGACTTTTGCTTACTCAAAAGCTTCCATTTTGACCCGTTTCAGGCACAGAAATGACTTTAAACACACTTATTCTAGTTGACAAAATCATAATTCACATCCAACAGTAATTTAGAGTCAAAAGATTAAATGTTTAAATTTCATCATTATAGACCATTTTGGGATCGTTCGACAGGTCCGGAGTCATCGTTTTTCATCCGAAAATTGATTTTTTGGACTGTACCAAAAATGATTCAAAATGTCAATTGAATCATGCCTCATGTTGAATAACCACTTTTTAAACCCTCACAGTGACCAAAATTGCCATTTTTACAGAGTTTTGCTTACTCAAAAGCTTCCATTTTGACCCGTTTCAGGCACAGAAATGACTTTAAACACACTTATTCTAGTTGACAAAGTCATAATTCACATCCAACAGTCATTTAGAGTCAAAAGATTAAATGTTAAAATTTCATCATTATAGACCATTTTGGGATCGTTCGACAGGTCCGGAGTCATCGTTTTTCATCCGAAAATTGATTTTTGGGACTGTACCAAAAATGATTCAAAATGTCAATTGGATCATGCCTCATGTTGAATAACCACTTTTTAAACCCTCACAGTGACCAAAATTGCAATTTTTACAGAGTTTTGCTTACTCAAAAGATTCCATTTTGACCCGTTTCAGGCACAGAAATGACTTTAAACACACTTATTCTAGTTGACAAGTCATAATTCACATCCAACAGTCATTTAGAGTCAAAAGATTAAATGTTAAAATTTCATCATTATAGACCATTTTGGGAACGTTCGACAGGTCCGGAGTCATCGTTTTTCATCCGAAAATTGATTTTTTGGACTGTACCAAAAATGATTCAAAATGTCAATTGGATCATGCTTCATGTTGAATAACCACTTTTTAAACCCTCACAGTGACCAAAATTGCCATTTTTACAGAGTTTTGCTTACTCAAAAGCTTCCATTTTGACCCGTTTCAGGCACAGAAATGACTTTAAACACACTTATTCTAGTTGACAAAGTCATAATTCACATCCAACAGTCATTTAGAGTCAAAAGATTAAATGTTAAAATTTCATCATTATAGACCATTTTGGGATCGTTCGACAGGTCCGGAGTCATCGTTTTTCATCCGAAAATTGATTTTTGGGACTGTACCAAAAATGATTCAAAATGTCAATTGGATCATGCCTCATGTTGAATAACCACTTTTTAAACCCTCACAGTGACCAAAATTGCTATTTTTACAGAGTTTTACTTACTCAAAAGCTTCCATTTTGACCCGTTTCAGGCACAGAAATGACTTTAAACACACTTATTCTAGTTGACAAAATCATAATTCACATCCAACAGTAATTTAGAGTCAAAAGATTAAATGTTTAAATTTCATCATTATAGACCATTTTGGGATCGTTCGACAGGTCCGGAGTCATCGTTTTTCATCCGAAAATTGATTTTTGGGACTGTACCAAAAATGATTCAAAATGTCAATTGGATCATGCCTCATGTTGAATAACCACTATTTAAACCCTCACAGTGACCAAAATTGCCATTTTTACAGAGTTTTGCTTACTCAAAAGCTTCCATTTTGACCCGTTTCAGGCACAGAAATGACTTTAAACACACTTATTCTAGTTGACAAAATCATAATTCACATCCAACAGTAATTTAGAGTCAAAAGATTAAATGTTTAAATTTCATCATTATAGACCATTTTGGGATCGTTCGACAGGTCCGGAGTCATCGTTTTTCATCCGAAAATTGATTTTTTGGACTGTACCAAAAATGATTCAAAATGTCAATTGAATCATGCCTCATGTTGAATAACCACTTTTTAAACCCTCACAGTGACCAAAATTGCCATTTTTACAGAGTTTTGCTTACTCAAAAGCTTCCATTTTGACCCGTTTCAGGCACAGAAATGACTTTAAACACACTTATTCTAGTTGACAAAGTCATAATTCACATCCAACAGTCATTTAGAGTCAAAAGATTAAATGTTAAAATTTCATCATTATAGACCATTTTGGGATCGTTCGACAGGTCCGGAGTCATCGTTTTTCATCCGAAAATTGATTTTTGGGACTGTACCAAAAATGATTCAAAATGTCAATTGGATCATGCCTCATGTTGAATAACCACTTTTTAAACCCTCACAGTGACCAAAATTGCAATTTTTACAGAGTTTTGCTTACTCAAAAGATTCCATTTTGACCCGTTTCAGGCACAGAAATGACTTTAAACACACTTATTCTAGTTGACAAGTCATAATTCACATCCAACAGTCATTTAGAGTCAAAAGATTAAATGTTAAAATTTCATCATTATAGACCATTTTGGGAACGTTCGACAGGTCCGGAGTCATCGTTTTTCATCCGAAAATTGATTTTTTGGACTGTACCAAAAATGATTCAAAATGTCAATTGGATCATGCTTCATGTTGAATAACCACTTTTTAAACCCTCACAGTGACCAAAATTGCCATTTTTACAGAGTTTTGCTTACTCAAAAGCTTCCATTTTGACCCGTTTCAGGCACAGAAATGACTTTAAACACACTTATTCTAGTTGACAAAGTCATAATTCACATCCAACAGTCATTTAGAGTCAAAAGATTAAATGTTAAAATTTCATCATTATAGACCATTTTGGGATCGTTCGACAGGTCCGGAGTCATCGTTTTTCATCCGAAAATTGATTTTTGGGACTGTACCAAAAATGATTCAAAATGTCAATTGGATCATGCCTCATGTTGAATAACCACTTTTTAAACCCTCACAGTGACCAAAATTGCTATTTTTACAGAGTTTTACTTACTCAAAAGCTTCCATTTTGACCCGTTTCAGGCACAGAAATGACTTCAAACACACTTATTCTAGTTGACAAAATCATAATTCACATCCAACAGTAATTTAGAGTCAAAAGATTAAATGTTTAAATTTCATCATTATAGACCATTTTGGGATCGTTCGACAGGTCCGGAGTCATCGTTTTTTATCCGAAAATTGATTTTTTGGACTGTACCAAAAATGATTCAAAAAGTCAATTGGATCATGCCTCATGTTGAATAACCACTTTTTAAACCCTCACAGTGACCAAAATTGCCATTTTTACATAGTTTTGCTTACTCAAAAGCTTCAATTTTGACCCGTTTCAGGCACAGAAATGACTTTAAACACACTTATTTTAGTTGACAAAGTCCTAATTCACATCCAACAGTCATTTAGAGTCAAAAGATTAAATGTCAAAATTTCATCATTATAGACCATTTTGGGAACGTTCGACAGGTCCGGAGTCATCGTTTTTCATCCGAAAATTGATTTTTTGGACTGTACCAAAAATGATTCAAAATGTCAATTGGATCGTGCCTCATGTTGAATAACCACTTTTTAAACCCTCACAGTGACCAAAATTGCCATTTTTACAGAGTTTTGCTTACTCAAAAGCTTCCATTTTGACCCGTTTCAGGCACAGAAATGACTTTAAACACACTTATTCTAGTTGACAAAGTCATAATTCACATCCAACAGTCATTTAGAGTCAAAAGATTAAATGTTAAAATTTCATCAATATAGACCATTTTGGGATCGTTCGACAGGTCCGGAGTCATCGTTTTTCATCCGAAAATTTATTTTTTGGACTGTACCAAAAATGATTCAAAATGTCAATTGGATCATGCCTCATGTTGAATAACCACTTTTTAAACCCTCACAGTGACCAAAATTGCCATTTTTACAGAGTTTTGCTTACTCAAAAGCTTCCATTTAGACCCGTTTCAGGCATAGAAATGACTTTAAACACACTTATTCTAGTTGACAAAGTCATAATTCACATCCAACAGTCATTTAGAGTCAAAAGATTAAATGTTTAAATTTCATCATTATAGACCATTTTGGGATCGTTCGACAGGTCCGGAGTCATCGTTTTTCATCCGAAAATTGATTTTTTGGACTGTACCAAAAATGATTCAAAATGTCAATTGGATCATGCCTCATGTTGAATAACCACTTTTTAAAACCCTCACAGTGACCAAAATTGCCATTTTTACAGAGTTTTGCTTACTCAAAAGCTTCAATTTTGACCCGTTTCAGGCACAGAAATGACTTTAAACATACTTATTTTAGTTGACAAAGTCCTAATTCACATCCAACAGTAATTTAGAGTCAAAAGATTAAATGTTAAAATTTCATCATTATAGACCATTTTGGGATCGTTCGACAGGTCCGGAGTCATTGTTTTTCATCCGAAAATTGATTTTTTGGACTGTACCAAAAATGATTCAAAATGTCAATTGGATCATGCCTCATGTTGAATAACCACTTTTTAAACCCTCACAGTGACCAAAATTGCCATTTTTACAGAGTTTTGCTTACTCAAAAGCTTCCATTTTGACCCGTTTCAGGCACAGAAATGACTTTAAACACACTTATTCTAGTTGACAAAGTCATAATTCACATCCAACAGTCATTTAGAGTCAAAAGATTAAATGTTAAAATTTCATCATTATAGACCATTTTGGGATCGTTCGACAGGTCCGGAGTCATCGTTTTTCATCCGAAAATTGATTTTTGGGACTGTACCAAAAATGATTCAAAATGTCAATTGGATCATGCCTCATGTTGAATAACCACTTTTTAAACCCTCACAGTGACCAAAATTGCCATTTTTACAGAGTTTTGCTTACTCAAAAGCTTCCATTTTGACCCGTTTCAGGCACAGAAATGACTTTAAACACACTTATTCTAGTTGACAAAATCATAATTCACATCCAACAGTAATTTAGAGTCAAAAGATTAAATGTTTAAATTTCATCATTATAGACCATTTTGGGATCGTTCGACAGGTCCGGAGTCATCGTTTTTCATCCGAAAATTGATTTTTGGGACTGTACCAAAAATGATTCAAAATGTCAATTGGATCATGCCTCATGTTGAATAACCACTATTTAAACCCTCACAGTGACCAAAATTGCCATTTTTACAGACTTTTGCTTACTCAAAAGCTTCCATTTTGACCCGTTTCAGGCACAGAAATGACTTTAAACACACTTATTCTAGTTGACAAAATCATAATTCACATCCAACAGTAATTTAGAGTCAAAAGATTAAATGTTTAAATTTCATCATTATAGACCATTTTGGGATCGTTCGACAGGTCCGGAGTCATCGTTTTTCATCCGAAAATTGATTTTTTGGACTGTACCAAAAATGATTCAAAATGTCAATTGAATCATGCCTCATGTTGAATAACCACTTTTTAAACCCTCACAGTGACCAAAATTGCCATTTTTACAGAGTTTTGCTTACTCAAAAGCTTCCATTTTGACCCGTTTCAGGCACAGAAATGACTTTAAACACACTTATTCTAGTTGACAAAGTCATAATTCACATCCAACAGTCATTTAGAGTCAAAAGATTAAATGTTAAAATTTCATCATTATAGACCATTTTGGGATCGTTCGACAGGTCCGGAGTCATCGTTTTTCATCCGAAAATTGATTTTTGGGACTGTACCAAAAATGATTCAAAATGTCAATTGGATCATGCCTCATGTTGAATAACCACTTTTTAAACCCTCACAGTGACCAAAATTGCAATTTTTACAGAGTTTTGCTTACTCAAAAGATTCCATTTTGACCCGTTTCAGGCACAGAAATGACTTTAAACACACTTATTCTAGTTGACAAGTCATAATTCACATCCAACAGTCATTTAGAGTCAAAAGATTAAATGTTAAAATTTCATCATTATAGACCATTTTGGGAACGTTCGACAGGTCCGGAGTCATCGTTTTTCATCCGAAAATTGATTTTTTGGACTGTACCAAAAATGATTCAAAATGTCAATTGGATCATGCTTCATGTTGAATAACCACTTTTTAAACCCTCACAGTGACCAAAATTGCCATTTTTACAGAGTTTTGCTTACTCAAAAGCTTCCATTTTGACCCGTTTCAGGCACAGAAATGACTTTAAACACACTTATTCTAGTTGACAAAGTCATAATTCACATCCAACAGTCATTTAGAGTCAAAAGATTAAATGTTAAAATTTCATCATTATAGACCATTTTGGGATCGTTCGACAGGTCCGGAGTCATCGTTTTTCATCCGAAAATTGATTTTTGGGACTGTACCAAAAATGATTCAAAATGTCAATTGGATCATGCCTCATGTTGAATAACCACTTTTTAAACCCTCACAGTGACCAAAATTGCTATTTTTACAGAGTTTTACTTACTCAAAAGCTTCCATTTTGACCCGTTTCAGGCACAGAAATGACTTTAAACACACTTATTCTAGTTGACAAAATCATAATTCACATCCAACAGTAATTTAGAGTCAAAAGATTAAATGTTTAAATTTCATCATTATAGACCATTTTGGGATCGTTCGACAGGTCCGGAGTCATCGTTTTTCATCCGAAAATTGATTTTTGGGACTGTACCAAAAATGATTCAAAATGTCAATTGGATCATGCCTCATGTTGAATAACCACTATTTAAACCCTCACAGTGACCAAAATTGCCATTTTTACAGAGTTTTGCTTACTCAAAAGCTTCCATTTTGACCCGTTTCAGGCACAGAAATGACTTTAAACACACTTATTCTAGTTGACAAAATCATAATTCACATCCAACAGTAATTTAGAGTCAAAAGATTAAATGTTTAAATTTCATCATTATAGACCATTTTGGGATCGTTCGACAGGTCCGGAGTCATCGTTTTTCATCCGAAAATTGATTTTTTGGACTGTACCAAAAATGATTCAAAATGTCAATTGGATCATGCCTCATGTTGAATAACCACTTTTTAAAACCCTCACAGTGACCAAAATTGCCATTTTTACAGAGTTTTGCTTACTCAAAAGCTTCAATTTTGACCCGTTTCAGGCACAGAAATGACTTTAAACATACTTATTTTAGTTGACAAAGTCCTAATTCACATCCAACAGTAATTTAGAGTCAAAAGATTAAATGTTAAAATTTCATCATTATAGACCATTTTGGGATCGTTCGACAGGTCCGGAGTCATTGTTTTTCATCCGAAAATTGATTTTTTGGACTGTACCAAAAATGATTCAAAATGTCAATTGGATCATGCCTCATGTTGAATAACCACTTTTTAAACCCTCACAGTGACCAAAATTGCCATTTTTACAGAGTTTTGCTTACTCAAAAGCTTCCATTTTGACCCGTTTCAGGCACAGAAATGACTTTAAACACACTTATTCTAGTTGACAAAGTCATAATTCACATCCAACAGTCATTTAGAGTCAAAAGATTAAATGTTAAAATTTCATCATTATAGACCATTTTGGGATCGTTCGACAGGTCCGGAGTCATCGTTTTTCATCCGAAAATTGATTTTTGGGACTGTACCAAAAATGATTCAAAATGTCAATTGGATCATGCCTCATGTTGAATAACCACTTTTTAAACCCTCACAGTGACCAAAATTGCCATTTTTACAGAGTTTTGCTTACTCAAAAGCTTCCATTTTGACCCGTTTCAGGCACAGAAATGACTTTAAACACACTTATTCTAGTTGACAAAATCATAATTCACATCCAACAGTAATTTAGAGTCAAAAGATTAAATGTTTAAATTTCATCATTATAGACCATTTTGGGATCGTTCGACAGGTCCGGAGTCATCGTTTTTCATCCGAAAATTGATTTTTGGGACTGTACCAAAAATGATTCAAAATGTCAATTGGATCATGCCTCATGTTGAATAACCACTATTTAAACCCTCACAGTGACCAAAATTGCCATTTTTACAGACTTTTGCTTACTCAAAAGCTTCCATTTTGACCCGTTTCAGGCACAGAAATGACTTTAAACACACTTATTCTAGTTGACAAAATCATAATTCACATCCAACAGTAATTTAGAGTCAAAAGATTAAATGTTTAAATTTCATCATTATAGACCATTTTGGGATCGTTCGACAGGTCCGGAGTCATCGTTTTTCATCCGAAAATTGATTTTTTGGACTGTACCAAAAATGATTCAAAATGTCAATTGAATCATGCCTCATGTTGAATAACCACTTTTTAAACCCTCACAGTGACCAAAATTGCCATTTTTACAGAGTTTTGCTTACTCAAAAGCTTCCATTTTGACCCGTTTCAGGCACAGAAATGACTTTAAACACACTTATTCTAGTTGACAAAGTCATAATTCACATCCAACAGTCATTTAGAGTCAAAAGATTAAATGTTAAAATTTCATCATTATAGACCATTTTGGGATCGTTCGACAGGTCCGGAGTCATCGTTTTTCATCCGAAAATTGATTTTTGGGACTGTACCAAAAATGATTCAAAATGTCAATTGGATCATGCCTCATGTTGAATAACCACTTTTTAAACCCTCACAGTGACCAAAATTGCAATTTTTACAGAGTTTTGCTTACTCAAAAGATTCCATTTTGACCCGTTTCAGGCACAGAAATGACTTTAAACACACTTATTCTAGTTGACAAGTCATAATTCACATCCAACAGTCATTTAGAGTCAAAAGATTAAATGTTAAAATTTCATCATTATAGACCATTTTGGGAACGTTCGACAGGTCCGGAGTCATCGTTTTTCATCCGAAAATTGATTTTTTGGACTGTACCAAAAATGATTCAAAATGTCAATTGGATCATGCTTCATGTTGAATAACCACTTTTTAAACCCTCACAGTGACCAAAATTGCCATTTTTACAGAGTTTTGCTTACTCAAAAGCTTCCATTTTGACCCGTTTCAGGCACAGAAATGACTTTAAACACACTTATTCTAGTTGACAAAGTCATAATTCACATCCAACAGTCATTTAGAGTCAAAAGATTAAATGTTAAAATTTCATCATTATAGACCATTTTGGGATCGTTCGACAGGTCCGGAGTCATCGTTTTTCATCCGAAAATTGATTTTTGGGACTGTACCAAAAATGATTCAAAATGTCAATTGGATCATGCCTCATGTTGAATAACCACTTTTTAAACCCTCACAGTGACCAAAATTGCTATTTTTACAGAGTTTTACTTACTCAAAAGCTTCCATTTTGACCCGTTTCAGGCACAGAAATGACTTTAAACACACTTATTCTAGTTGACAAAATCATAATTCACATCCAACAGTAATTTAGAGTCAAAAGATTAAATGTTTAAATTTCATCATTATAGACCATTTTGGGATCGTTCGACAGGTCCGGAGTCATCGTTTTTCATCCGAAAATTGATTTTTGGGACTGTACCAAAAATGATTCAAAATGTCAATTGGATCATGCCTCATGTTGAATAACCACTATTTAAACCCTCACAGTGACCAAAATTGCCATTTTTACAGAGTTTTGCTTACTCAAAAGCTTCCATTTTGACCCGTTTCAGGCACAGAAATGACTTTAAACACACTTATTCTAGTTGACAAAATCATAATTCACATCCAACAGTAATTTAGAGTCAAAAGATTAAATGTTTAAATTTCATCATTATAGACCATTTTGGGATCGTTCGACAGGTCCGGAGTCATCGTTTTTCATCCGAAAATTGATTTTTTGGACTGTACCAAAAATGATTCAAAATGTCAATTGAATCATGCCTCATGTTGAATAACCACTTTTTAAACCCTCACAGTGACCAAAATTGCCATTTTTACAGAGTTTTGCTTACTCAAAAGCTTCCATTTTGACCCGTTTCAGGCACAGAAATGACTTTAAACACACTTATTCTAGTTGACAAAGTCATAATTCACATCCAACAGTCATTTAGAGTCAAAAGATTAAATGTTAAAATTTCATCATTATAGACCATTTTGGGATCGTTCGACAGGTCCGGAGTCATCGTTTTTCATCCGAAAATTGATTTTTGGGACTGTACCAAAAATGATTCAAAATGTCAATTGGATCATGCCTCATGTTGAATAACCACTTTTTAAACCCTCACAGTTACCAAAATTGCAATTTTTACAGAGTTTTGCTTACTCAAAAGATTCCATTTTGACCCGTTTCAGGCACAGAAATGACTTTAAACACACTTATTCTAGTTGACAAGTCATAATTCACATCCAACAGTCATTTAGAGTCAAAAGATTAAATGTTAAAATTTCATCATTATAGACCATTTTGGGAACGTTCGACAGGTCCGGAGTCATCGTTTTTCATCCGAAAATTGATTTTTTGGACTGTACCAAAAATGATTCAAAATGTCAATTGGATCATGCTTCATGTTGAATAACCACTTTTTAAACCCTCACAGTGACCAAAATTGCCATTTTTACAGAGTTTTGCTTACTCAAAAGCTTCCATTTTGACCCGTTTCAGGCACAGAAATGACTTTAAACACACTTATTCTAGTTGACAAAGTCATAATTCACATCCAACAGTCATTTAGAGTCAAAAGATTAAATGTTAAAATTTCATCATTATAGACCATTTTGGGATCGTTCGACAGGTCCGGAGTCATCGTTTTTCATCCGAAAATTGATTTTTGGGACTGTACCAAAAATGATTCAAAATGTCAATTGGATCATGCCTCATGTTGAATAACCACTTTTTAAACCCTCACAGTGACCAAAATTGCTATTTTTACAGAGTTTTACTTACTCAAAAGCTTCCATTTTGACCCGTTTCAGGCACAGAAATGACTTCAAACACACTTATTCTAGTTGACAAAATCATAATTCACATCCAACAGTAATTTAGAGTCAAAAGATTAAATGTTTAAATTTCATCATTATAGACCATTTTGGGATCGTTCGACAGGTCCGGAGTCATCGTTTTTTATCCGAAAATTGATTTTTTGGACTGTACCAAAAATGATTCAAAAAGTCAATTGGATCATGCCTCATGTTGAATAACCACTTTTTAAACCCTCACAGTGACCAAAATTGCCATTTTTACATAGTTTTGCTTACTCAAAAGCTTCAATTTTGACCCGTTTCAGGCACAGAAATGACTTTAAACACACTTATTTTAGTTGACAAAGTCCTAATTCACATCCAACAGTCATTTAGAGTCAAAAGATTAAATGTCAAAATTTCATCATTATAGACCATTTTGGGAACGTTCGACAGGTCCGGAGTCATCGTTTTTCATCCGAAAATTGATTTTTTGGACTGTACCAAAAATGATTCAAAATGTCAATTGGATCGTGCCTCATGTTGAATAACCACTTTTTAAACCCTCACAGTGACCAAAATTGCCATTTTTACAGAGTTTTGCTTACTCAAAAGCTTCCATTTTGACCCGTTTCAGGCACAGAAATGACTTTAAACACACTTATTCTAGTTGACAAAGTCATAATTCACATCCAACAGTCATTTAGAGTCAAAAGATTAAATGTTAAAATTTCATCAATATAGACCATTTTGGGATCGTTCGACAGGTCCGGAGTCATCGTTTTTCATCCGAAAATTTATTTTTTGGACTGTACCAAAAATGATTCAAAATGTCAATTGGATCATGCCTCATGTTGAATAACCACTTTTTAAACCCTCACAGTGACCAAAATTGCCATTTTTACAGAGTTTTGCTTACTCAAAAGCTTCCATTTAGACCCGTTTCAGGCATAGAAATGACTTTAAACACACTTATTCTAGTTGACAAAGTCATAATTCACATCCAACAGTCATTTAGAGTCAAAAGATTAAATGTTTAAATTTCATCATTATAGACCATTTTGGGATCGTTCGACAGGTCCGGAGTCATCGTTTTTCATCCGAAAATTGATTTTTTGGACTGTACCAAAAATGATTCAAAATGTCAATTGGATCATGCCTCATGTTGAATAACCACTTTTTAAAACCCTCACAGTGACCAAAATTGCCATTTTTACAGAGTTTTGCTTACTCAAAAGCTTCAATTTTGACCCGTTTCAGGCACAGAAATGACTTTAAACATACTTATTTTAGTTGACAAAGTCCTAATTCACATCCAACAGTAATTTAGAGTCAAAAGATTAAATGTTAAAATTTCATCATTATAGACCATTTTGGGATCGTTCGACAGGTCCGGAGTCATTGTTTTTCATCCGAAAATTGATTTTTTGGACTGTACCAAAAATGATTCAAAATGTCAATTGGATCATGCCTCATGTTGAATAACCACTTTTTAAAACCCTCACAGTGACCAAAATTGCCATTTTTACAGAGTTTTGCTTACTCAAAAGCTTCAATTTTGACCCGTTTCAGGCACAGAAATGACTTTAAACATACTTATTTTAGTTGACAAAGTCCTAATTCACATCCAACAGTAATTTAGAGTCAAAAGATTAAATGTTAAAATTTCATCATTATAGACCATTTTGGGATCGTTCGACAGGTCCGGAGTCATTGTTTTTCATCCGAAAATTGATTTTTTGGACTGTACCAAAAATGATTCAAAATGTCAATTGGATCATGCCTCATGTTGAATAACCACTTTTTAAACCCTCACAGTGACCAAAATTGCCATTTTTACAGAGTTTTGCTTACTCAAAAGCTTCCATTTAGACCCGTTTCAGGCATAGAAATGACTTTAAACACACTTATTCTAGTTGACAAAGTCATAATTCACATCCAACAGTCATTTAGAGTCAAAAGATTAAATGTTTAAATTTCATCATTATAGACCATTTTGGGATCGTTCGACAGGTCCGGAGTCATCGTTTTTCATCCGAAAATTGATTTTTTGGACTGTACCAAAAATGATTCAAAATGTCAATTGGATCATGCCTCATGTTGAATAACCACTTTTTAAAACCCTCACAGTGACCAAAATTGCCATTTTTACAGAGTTTTGCTTACTCAAAAGCTTCAATTTTGACCCGTTTCAGGCACAGAAATGACTTTAAACATACTTATTTTAGTTGACAAAGTCCTAATTCACATCCAACAGTAATTTAGAGTCAAAAGATTAAATGTTAAAATTTCATCATTATAGACCATTTTGGGATCGTTCGACAGGTCCGGAGTCATTGTTTTTCATCCGAAAATTGATTTTTTGGACTGTACCAAAAATGATTCAAAATGTCAATTGGATCATGCCTCATGTTGAATAACCACTTTTTAAACCCTCACAGTGACCAAAATTGCCATTTTTACAGAGTTTTGCTTACTCAAAAGCTTCCATTTTGACCCGTTTCAGGCACAGAAATGACTTTAAACACACTTATTCTAGTTGACAAAGTCATAATTCACATCCAACAGTCATTTAGAGTCAAAAGATTAAATGTTAAAATTTCATCATTATAGACCATTTTGGGATCGTTCGACAGGTCCGGAGTCATCGTTTTTCATCCGAAAATTGATTTTTGGGACTGTACCAAAAATGATTCAAAATGTCAATTG
The DNA here is from genome assembly GCF_964263255.1 of Lissotriton vulgaris. Classification (NCBI taxonomy): domain Eukaryota; kingdom Metazoa; phylum Chordata; class Amphibia; order Caudata; family Salamandridae; genus Lissotriton; species Lissotriton vulgaris. The sequence goes on along the minus strand of NW_028243944.1, from coordinate 45,202 downwards.
GATCATGCCTCATGTTGAATAACCACTTTTTAAACCCTCACAGTGACCAAAATTGCCATTTTTACAGAGTTTTGCTTACTCAAAAGCTTCCATTTTGACCCGTTTCAGGCACAGAAATGACTTTAAACACACTTATTCTAGTTGACAAAATCATAATTCACATCCAACAGTAATTTAGAGTCAAAAGATTAAATGTTTAAATTTCATCATTATAGACCATTTTGGGATCGTTCGACAGGTCCGGAGTCATCGTTTTTCATCCGAAAATTGATTTTTGGGACTGTACCAAAAATGATTCAAAATGTCAATTGGATCATGCCTCATGTTGAATAACCACTATTTAAACCCTCACAGTGACCAAAATTGCCATTTTTACAGACTTTTGCTTACTCAAAAGCTTCCATTTTGACCCGTTTCAGGCACAGAAATGACTTTAAACACACTTATTCTAGTTGACAAAATCATAATTCACATCCAACAGTAATTTAGAGTCAAAAGATTAAATGTTTAAATTTCATCATTATAGACCATTTTGGGATCGTTCGACAGGTCCGGAGTCATCGTTTTTCATCCGAAAATTGATTTTTTGGACTGTACCAAAAATGATTCAAAATGTCAATTGAATCATGCCTCATGTTGAATAACCACTTTTTAAACCCTCACAGTGACCAAAATTGCCATTTTTACAGAGTTTTGCTTACTCAAAAGCTTCCATTTTGACCCGTTTCAGGCACAGAAATGACTTTAAACACACTTATTCTAGTTGACAAAGTCATAATTCACATCCAACAGTCATTTAGAGTCAAAAGATTAAATGTTAAAATTTCATCATTATAGACCATTTTGGGATCGTTCGACAGGTCCGGAGTCATCGTTTTTCATCCGAAAATTGATTTTTGGGACTGTACCAAAAATGATTCAAAATGTCAATTGGATCATGCCTCATGTTGAATAACCACTTTTTAAACCCTCACAGTGACCAAAATTGCAATTTTTACAGAGTTTTGCTTACTCAAAAGATTCCATTTTGACCCGTTTCAGGCACAGAAATGACTTTAAACACACTTATTCTAGTTGACAAGTCATAATTCACATCCAACAGTCATTTAGAGTCAAAAGATTAAATGTTAAAATTTCATCATTATAGACCATTTTGGGAACGTTCGACAGGTCCGGAGTCATCGTTTTTCATCCGAAAATTGATTTTTTGGACTGTACCAAAAATGATTCAAAATGTCAATTGGATCATGCTTCATGTTGAATAACCACTTTTTAAACCCTCACAGTGACCAAAATTGCCATTTTTACAGAGTTTTGCTTACTCAAAAGCTTCCATTTTGACCCGTTTCAGGCACAGAAATGACTTTAAACACACTTATTCTAGTTGACAAAGTCATAATTCACATCCAACAGTCATTTAGAGTCAAAAGATTAAATGTTAAAATTTCATCATTATAGACCATTTTGGGATCGTTCGACAGGTCCGGAGTCATCGTTTTTCATCCGAAAATTGATTTTTGGGACTGTACCAAAAATGATTCAAAATGTCAATTGGATCATGCCTCATGTTGAATAACCACTTTTTAAACCCTCACAGTGACCAAAATTGCTATTTTTACAGAGTTTTACTTACTCAAAAGCTTCCATTTTGACCCGTTTCAGGCACAGAAATGACTTTAAACACACTTATTCTAGTTGACAAAATCATAATTCACATCCAACAGTAATTTAGAGTCAAAAGATTAAATGTTTAAATTTCATCATTATAGACCATTTTGGGATCGTTCGACAGGTCCGGAGTCATCGTTTTTCATCCGAAAATTGATTTTTGGGACTGTACCAAAAATGATTCAAAATGTCAATTGGATCATGCCTCATGTTGAATAACCACTATTTAAACCCTCACAGTGACCAAAATTGCCATTTTTACAGAGTTTTGCTTACTCAAAAGCTTCCATTTTGACCCGTTTCAGGCACAGAAATGACTTTAAACACACTTATTCTAGTTGACAAAATCATAATTCACATCCAACAGTAATTTAGAGTCAAAAGATTAAATGTTTAAATTTCATCATTATAGACCATTTTGGGATCGTTCGACAGGTCCGGAGTCATCGTTTTTCATCCGAAAATTGATTTTTTGGACTGTACCAAAAATGATTCAAAATGTCAATTGAATCATGCCTCATGTTGAATAACCACTTTTTAAACCCTCACAGTGACCAAAATTGCCATTTTTACAGAGTTTTGCTTACTCAAAAGCTTCCATTTTGACCCGTTTCAGGCACAGAAATGACTTTAAACACACTTATTCTAGTTGACAAAGTCATAATTCACATCCAACAGTCATTTAGAGTCAAAAGATTAAATGTTAAAATTTCATCATTATAGACCATTTTGGGATCGTTCGACAGGTCCGGAGTCATCGTTTTTCATCCGAAAATTGATTTTTGGGACTGTACCAAAAATGATTCAAAATGTCAATTGGATCATGCCTCATGTTGAATAACCACTTTTTAAACCCTCACAGTGACCAAAATTGCAATTTTTACAGAGTTTTGCTTACTCAAAAGATTCCAGTTTGACCCGTTTCAGGCACAGAAATGACTTTAAACACACTTATTCTAGTTGACAAGTCATAATTCACATCCAACAGTCATTTAGAGTCAAAAGATTAAATGTTAAAATTTCATCATTATAGACCATTTTGGGAACGTTCGACAGGTCCGGAGTCATCGTTTTTCATCCGAAAATTGATTTTTTGGACTGTACCAAAAATGATTCAAAATGTCAATTGGATCATGCTTCATGTTGAATAACCACTTTTTAAACCCTCACAGTGACCAAAATTGCCATTTTTACAGAGTTTTGCTTACTCAAAAGCTTCCATTTTGACCCGTTTCAGGCACAGAAATGACTTTAAACACACTTATTCTAGTTGACAAAGTCATAATTCACATCCAACAGTCATTTAGAGTCAAAAGATTAAATGTTAAAATTTCATCATTATAGACCATTTTGGGATCGTTCGACAGGTCCGGAGTCATCGTTTTTCATCCGAAAATTGATTTTTGGGACTGTACCAAAAATGATTCAAAATGTCAATTGGATCATGCCTCATGTTGAATAACCACTTTTTAAACCCTCACAGTGACCAAAATTGCTATTTTTACAGAGTTTTACTTACTCAAAAGCTTCCATTTTGACCCGTTTCAGGCACAGAAATGACTTTAAACACACTTATTCTAGTTGACAAAATCATAATTCACATCCAACAGTAATTTAGAGTCAAAAGATTAAATGTTTAAATTTCATCATTATAGACCATTTTGGGATCGTTCGACAGGTCCGGAGTCATTGTTTTTCATCCGAAAATTGATTTTTTGGACTGTACCAAAAATGATTCAAAATGTCAATTGGATCATGCCTCATGTTGAATAACCACTTTTTAAAACCCTCACAGTGACCAAAATTGCCATTTTTACAGAGTTTTGCTTACTCAAAAGCTTCAATTTTGACCCGTTTCAGGCACAGAAATGACTTTAAACACACTTCTTCTAGTTGACAAAGTCATAATTCACATCCAACAGTCATTTAGAGTCAAAAGATTAAATGTTAAAATTTCATCAATATAGACCATTTTGTGATCGTTCGACAGGTCCGGAGTCATCGTTTTTCATCCGAAAATTTATTTTTTGGACTGTACCAAAAATGATTCAAAATGTCAATTGGATCATGCCTCATGTTGAATAACCACTTTTTAAACCCTCACAGTGACCAAAATTGCCATTTTTACAGAGTTTTGCTTACTCAAAAGCTTCCATTTTGACCCGTTTCAGGCACAGAAATGACTTTAAACACACTTATTCTAGTTGACAAAGTCATAATTCACATCCAACAGTCATTTAGAGTCAAAAGATTAAATGTTAAAATTTCATCATTATAGACCATTTTGGGATCGTTCGACAGGTCCGGAGTCATCGTTTTTCATCCGAAAATTGATTTTTGGGACTGTACCAAAAATGATTCAAAATGTCAATTGGATCATGCCTCATGTTGAATAACCACTTTTTAAACCCTCACAGTGACCAAAATTGCCATTTTTACAGAGTTTTGCTTACTCAAAAGCTTCCATTTTGACCCGTTTCAGGCACAGAAATGACTTTAAACACACTTATTCTAGTTGACAAAGTCATAATTCACATCCAACAGTCATTTAGAGTCAAAAGATTAAATGTTAAAATTTCATCATTATAGACCATTTTGGGATCGTTCGACAGGTCCGGAGTCATCGTTTTTCATCCGAAAATTGATTTTTGGGACTGTACCAAAAATGATTCAAAATGTCAATTGGATCATGCCTCATGTTGAATAACCACTTTTTAAACCCTCACAGTGACCAAAATTGCCATTTTTACAGAGTTTTGCTTACTCAAAAGCTTCCATTTTGACCCGTTTCAGGCACAGAAATGACTTTAAACACACTTATTCTAGTTGACAAAGTCATAATTCACATCCAACAGTCATTTAGAGTCAAAAGATTAAATGTTAAAATTTCATCATTATAGACCATTTTGGGATCGTTCGACAGGTCCGGAGTCATCGTTTTTCATCCGAAAATTGATTTTTGGGACTGTACCAAAAATGATTCAAAATGTCAATTGGATCATGCCTCATGTTGAATAACCACTTTTTAAACCCTCACAGTGACCAAAATTGCCATTTTTACAGAGTTTTGCTTACTCAAAAGCTTCAATTTTGACCCGTTTCAGGCACAGAAATGACTTTAAACACACTTATTCTAGTTGACAAAGTCATAATTCACATCCAACAGTCATTTAGAGTCAAAAGATTAAATGTTAAAATTTCATCAATATAGACCATTTTGGGATCGTTCAACAGGTCCGGAGTCATCGTTTTTCATCCGAAAATTTATTTTTTGGACTGTACCAAAAATGATTCAAAATGTCAATTGGATCATGCCTCATGTTGAATAACCACTTTTTAAACCCTCACAGTGACCAAAATTGCAATTTTTACAGAGTTTTGCTTACTCAAAAGATTCCATTTTGACCCGTTTCAGGCACAGAAATGACTTTAAACACACTTATTCTAGTTGACAAAGTCATAATTCACATCCAACAGTCATTTAGAGTCAAAAGATTAAATGTTAAAATTTCATCATTATAGACCATTTTGGGATCGTTCGACAGGTCCGGAGTCATCGTTTTTCATCCGAAAATTGATTTTTGGGACTGTACCAAAAATGATTCAAAATGTCAATTGGATCATGCCTCATGTTGAATAACCACTTTTTAAACCCTCACAGTGACCAAAATTGCTATTTTTACAGAGTTTTACTTACTCAAAAGCTTCCATTTTGACCCGTTTCAGGCACAGAAATGACTTTAAACACACTTATTCTAGTTGACAAAATCATAATTCACATCCAACAGTAATTTAGAGTCAAAAGATTAAATGTTTAAATTTCATCATTATAGACCATTTTGGGATCGTTCGACAGGTCCGGAGTCATCGTTTTTTATCCGAAAATTGAATTTTTTGGACTGTACCAAAAATGATTCAAAATGTCAATTGGATCATGCCTCATGTTGAATAACCACTTTTTAAACCCTCACAGTGACCAAAATTGCCATTTTTACAGAGTTTTGCTTACTCAAAAGCTTCAATTTTGACCCGTTTCAGGCACAGAAATGACTTTAAACACACTTATTCTAGTTGACAAAGTCATAATTCACATCCAACAGTCATTTAGAGTCAAAAGATTAAATGTTAAAATTTCATCAATATAGACCATTTTGGGATCGTTCGACAGGTCCGGAGTCATCGTTTTTCATCCGAAAATGTATTTTTTGGACTGTACCAAAAATGATTCAAAATGTCAATTGGATCATGCCTCATGTTGAATAACCACTTTTTAAACCCTCACAGTGACCAAAATTGCCATTTTTACAGAGTTTTGCTTACTCAAAAGCTTCCATTTTGACCCGTTTCAGGCACAGAAATGACTTTAAACACACTTATTCTAGTTGACAAAGTCATAATTCACATCCAACAGTCATTTAGAGTCAAAAGATTAAATGTTAAAATTTCATCATTATAGACCATTTTGGGATCGTTCGACAGGTCCGGAGTCATCGTTTTTCATCCGAAAATTGATTTTTGGGACTGTACCAAAAATGATTCAAAATGTCAATTGGATCATGCCTCATGTTGAATAACCACTTTTTAAACCCTCACAGTGACCAAAATTGCCATTTTTACAGAGTTTTGCTTACTCAAAAGCTTCCATTTTGACCCGTTTCAGGCACAGAAATGACTTTAAACACACTTATTCTAGTTGACAAAGTCATAATTCACATCCAACAGTCATTTAGAGTCAAAAGATTAAATGTTAAAATTTCATCATTATAGACCATTTTGGGATCGTTCGACAGGTCCGGAGTCATCGTTTTTCATCCGAAAATTGATTTTTGGGACTGTACCAAAAATGATTCAAAATGTCAATTGGATCATGCCTCATGTTGAATAACCACTTTTTAAACCCTCACAGTGACCAAAATTGCTATTTTTACAGAGTTTTACTTACTCAAAAGCTTCCATTTTGACCCGTTTCAGGCACAGAAATGACTTTAAACACACTTATTCTAGTTGACAAAATCATAATTCACATCCAACAGTAATTTAGAGTCAAAAGATTAAATGTTTAAATTTCATCATTATAGACCATTTTGGGATCGTTCGACAGGTCCGGAGTCATTGTTTTTCATCCGAAAATTGATTTTTTGGACTGTACCAAAAATGATTCAAAATGTCAATTGGATCATGCCTCATGTTGAATAACCACTTTTTAAACCCTCACAGTGACCAAAATTGCCATTTTTACAGAGTTTTGCTTACTCAAAAGCTTCAATTTTGACCCGTTTCAGGCACAGAAATGACTTTAAACACACTTATTCTAGTTGACAAAGTCATAATTCACATCCAACAGTCATTTAGAGTCAAAAGATTAAATGTTAAAATTTCATCAATATAGACCATTTTGGGATCGTTCGACAGGTCCGGAGTCATCGTTTTTCATCCGAAAATTTATTTTTTGGACTGTACCAAAAATGATTCAAAATGTCAATTGGATCATGCCTCATGTTGAATAACCACTTTTTAAACCCTCACAGTGACCAAAATTGCCATTTTTACAGAGTTTTGCTTACTCAAAAGCTTCCATTTTGACCCGTTTCAGGCACAGAAATGACTTTAAACACACTTATTCTAGTTGACAAAGTCATAATTCACATCCAACAGTCATTTAGAGTCAAAAGATTAAATGTTAAAATTTCATCATTATAGACCATTTTGGGATCGTTCGACAGGTCCGGAGTCATCGTTTTTCATCCGAAAATTGATTTTTGGGACTGTACCAAAAATGATTCAAAATGTCAATTGGATCATGCCTCATGTTGAATAACCACTTTTTAAACCCTCACAGTGACCAAAATTGCCATTTTTACAGAGTTTTGCTTACTCAAAAGCTTCCATTTTGACCCGTTTCAGGCACAGAAATGACTTTAAACACACTTATTCTAGTTGACAAAGTCATAATTCACATCCAACAGTCATTTAGAGTCAAAAGATTAAATGTTAAAATTTCATCATTATAGACCATTTTGGGATCGTTCGACAGGTCCGGAGTCATCGTTTTTCATCCGAAAATTGATTTTTGGGACTGTACCAAAAATGATTCAAAATGTCAATTGGATCATGCCTCATGTTGAATAACCACTTTTTAAACCCTCACAGTGACCAAAATTGCTATTTTTACAGAGTTTTACTTACTCAAAAGCTTCCATTTTGACCCGTTTCAGGCACAGAAATGACTTTAAACACACTTATTCTAGTTGACAAAATCATAATTCACATCCAACAGTAATTTAGAGTCAAAAGATTAAATGTTTAAATTTCATCATTATAGACCATTTTGGGATCGTTCGACAGGTCCGGAGTCATTGTTTTTCATCCGAAAATTGATTTTTTGGACTGTACCAAAAATGATTCAAAATGTCAATTGGATCATGCCTCATGTTGAATAACCACTTTTTAAAACCCTCACAGTGACCAAAATTGCCATTTTTACAGAGTTTTGCTTACTCAAAAGCTTCCATTTTGACCCGTTTCAGGCACAGAAATGACTTTAAACACACTTATTCTAGTTGACAAAATCATAATTCACATCCAACAGTAATTTAGAGTCAAAAGATTAAATGTTTAAATTTCATCATTATAGACCATTTTGGGATCGTTCGACAGGTCCGGAGTCATCGTTTTTCATCCGAAAATTGATTTTTTGGACTGTACCAAAAATGATTCAAAATGTCAATTGAATCATGCCTCATGTTGAATAACCACTTTTTAAACCCTCACAGTGACCAAAATTGCCATTTTTACAGAGTTTTGCTTACTCAAAAGCTTCCATTTTGACCCGTTTCAGGCACAGAAATGACTTTAAACACACTTATTCTAGTTGACAAAGTCATAATTCACATCCAACAGTCATTTAGAGTCAAAAGATTAAATGTTAAAATTTCATCATTATAGACCATTTTGGGATCGTTCGACAGGTCCGGAGTCATCGTTTTTCATCCGAAAATTGATTTTTGGGACTGTACCAAAAATGATTCAAAATGTCAATTGGATCATGCCTCATGTTGAATAACCACTTTTTAAACCCTCACAGTGACCAAAATTGCAATTTTTACAGAGTTTTGCTTACTCAAAAGATTCCATTTTGACCCGTTTCAGGCACAGAAATGACTTTAAACACACTTATTCTAGTTGACAAGTCATAATTCACATCCAACAGTCATTTAGAGTCAAAAGATTAAATGTTAAAATTTCATCATTATAGACCATTTTGGGAACGTTCGACAGGTCCGGAGTCATCGTTTTTCATCCGAAAATTGATTTTTTGGACTGTACCAAAAATGATTCAAAATGTCAATTGGATCATGCTTCATGTTGAATAACCACTTTTTAAACCCTCACAGTGACCAAAATTGCCATTTTTACAGAGTTTTGCTTACTCAAAAGCTTCCATTTTGACCCGTTTCAGGCACAGAAATGACTTTAAACACACTTATTCTAGTTGACAAAGTCATAATTCACATCCAACAGTCATTTAGAGTCAAAAGATTAAATGTTAAAATTTCATCATTATAGACCATTTTGGGATCGTTCGACAGGTCCGGAGTCATCGTTTTTCATCCGAAAATTGATTTTTGGGACTGTACCAAAAATGATTCAAAATGTCAATTGGATCATGCCTCATGTTGAATAACCACTTTTTAAACCCTCACAGTGACCAAAATTGCTATTTTTACAGAGTTTTACTTACTCAAAAGCTTCCATTTTGACCCGTTTCAGGCACAGAAATGACTTTAAACACACTTATTCTAGTTGACAAAATCATAATTCACATCCAACAGTAATTTAGAGTCAAAAGATTAAATGTTTAAATTTCATCATTATAGACCATTTTGGGATCGTTCGACAGGTCCGGAGTCATCGTTTTTTATCCGAAAATTGATTTTTTGGACTGTACCAAAAATGATTCAAAATGTCAATTGGATCATGCCTCATGTTGAATAACCACTTTTTAAACCCTCACAGTGACCAAAATTGCCATTTTTACAGAGTTTTGCTTACTCAAAAGCTTCAATTTTGACCCGTTTCAGGCACAGAAATGACTTTAAACACACTTATTTTAGTTGACAAAGTCCTAATTCACATCCAACAGTCATTTAGAGTCAAAAGATTAAATGTTAAAATTTCATCATTATAGACCATTTTGGGAACGTTCGACAGGTCCGGAGTCATCGTTTTTCATCCGAAAATTGATTTTTTGGACTGTACCAAAAATGATTCAAAATGTCAATTGGATCATGCCTCATGTTGAATAACCACTTTTTAAACCCTCACAGTGACCAAAATTGCCATTTTTACAGAGTTTTGCTTACTCAAAAGCTTCCATTTTGACCCGTTTCAGGCACAGAAATGACTTTAAACACACTTATTCTAGTTGACAAAGTCATAATTCACATCCAACAGTCATTTAGAGTCAAAAGATTAAATGTTAAAATTTCATCAATATAGACCATTTTGGGATCGTTCGACAGGTCCGGAGTCATCGTTTTTCATCCGAAAATTTATTTTTTGGACTGTACCAAAAATGATTCAAAATGTCAATTGGATCATGCCTCATGTTGAATAACCACTTTTTAAACCCTCACAGTGACCAAAATTGCCATTTTTACAGAGTTTTGCTTACTCAAAAGCTTCCATTTTGACCCGTTTCAGGCACAGAAATGACTTTAAACACACTTATTCTAGTTGACAAAGTCATAATTCACATCCAACAGTCATTTAGAGTCAAAAGATTAAATGTTAAAATTTCATCATTATAGACCATTTTGGGATCGTTCGACAGGTCCGGAGTCATCGTTTTTCATCCGAAAATTGATTTTTGGGACTGTACCAAAAATGATTCAAAATGTCAATTGGATCATGCCTCATGTTGAATAACCACTTTTTAAACCCTCACAGTGACCAAAATTGCCATTTTTACAGAGTTTTGCTTACTCAAAAGCTTCCATTTTGACCCGTTTCAGGCACAGAAATGACTTTAAACACACTTATTCTAGTTGACAAAGTCATAATTCACATCCAACAGTCATTTAGAGTCAAAAGATTAAATGTTAAAATTTCATCATTATAGACCATTTTGGGATCGTTCGACAGGTCCGGAGTCATCGTTTTTCATCCGAAAATTGATTTTTGGGACTGTACCAAAAATGATTCAAAATGTCAATTGGATCATGCCTCATGTTGAATAACCACTTTTTAAACCCTCACAGTGACCAAAATTGCCATTTTTACAGAGTTTTGCTTACTCAAAAGCTTCCATTTTGACCCGTTTCAGGCACAGAAATGACTTTAAACACACTTATTCTAGTTGACAAAGTCATAATTCACATCCAACAGTCATTTAGAGTCAAAAGATTAAATGTTAAAATTTCATCATTATAGACCATTTTGGGATCGTTCGACAGGTCCGGAGTCATCGTTTTTCATCCGAAAATTGATTTTTGGGACTGTACCAAAAATGATTCAAAATGTCAATTGGATCATGCCTCATGTTGAATAACCACTTTTTAAACCCTCACAGTGACCAAAATTGCTATTTTTACAGAGTTTTACTTACTCAAAAGCTTCCATTTTGACCCGTTTCAGGCACAGAAATGACTTTAAACACACTTATTCTAGTTGACAAAATCATAATTCACATCCAACAGTAATTTAGAGTCAAAAGATTAAATGTTTAAATTTCATCATTATAGACCATTTTGGGATCGTTCGACAGGTCCGGAGTCATTGTTTTTCATCCGAAAATTGATTTTTTGGACTGTACCAAAAATGATTCAAAATGTCAATTGGATCATGCCTCATGTTGAATAACCACTTTTTAAAACCCTCACAGTGACCAAAATTGCCATTTTTACAGAGTTTTGCTTACTCAAAAGCTTCAATTTTGACCCGTTTCAGGCACAGAAATGACTTTAAACACACTTCTTCTAGTTGACAAAGTCATAATTCACATCCAACAGTCATTTAGAGTCAAAAGATTAAATGTTAAAATTTCATCAATATAGACCATTTTGTGATCGTTCGACAGGTCCGGAGTCATCGTTTTTCATCCGAAAATTTATTTTTTGGACTGTACCAAAAATGATTCAAAATGTCAATTGGATCATGCCTCATGTTGAATAACCACTTTTTAAACCCTCACAGTGACCAAAATTGCCATTTTTACAGAGTTTTGCTTACTCAAAAGCTTCCATTTTGACCCGTTTCAGGCACAGAAATGACTTTAAACACACTTATTCTAGTTGACAAAGTCATAATTCACATCCAACAGTCATTTAGAGTCAAAAGATTAAATGTTAAAATTTCATCATTATAGACCATTTTGGGATCGTTCGACAGGTCCGGAGTCATCGTTTTTCATCCGAAAATTGATTTTTGGGACTGTACCAAAAATGATTCAAAATGTCAATTGGATCATGCCTCATGTTGAATAACCACTTTTTAAACCCTCACAGTGACCAAAATTGCCATTTTTACAGAGTTTTGCTTACTCAAAAGCTTCCATTTTGACCCGTTTCAGGCACAGAAATGACTTTAAACACACTTATTCTAGTTGACAAAGTCATAATTCACATCCAACAGTCATTTAGAGTCAAAAGATTAAATGTTAAAATTTCATCATTATAGACCATTTTGGGATCGTTCGACAGGTCCGGAGTCATCGTTTTTCATCCGAAAATTGATTTTTGGGACTGTACCAAAAATGATTCAAAATGTCAATTGGATCATGCCTCATGTTGAATAACCACTTTTTAAACCCTCACAGTGACCAAAATTGCCATTTTTACAGAGTTTTGCTTACTCAAAAGCTTCCATTTTGACCCGTTTCAGGCACAGAAATGACTTTAAACACACTTATTCTAGTTGACAAAGTCATAATTCACATCCAACAGTCATTTAGAGTCAAAAGATTAAATGTTAAAATTTCATCATTATAGACCATTTTGGGATCGTTCGACAGGTCCGGAGTCATCGTTTTTCATCCGAAAATTGATTTTTGGGACTGTACCAAAAATGATTCAAAATGTCAATTGGATCATGCCTCATGTTGAATAACCACTTTTTAAACCCTCACAGTGACCAAAATTGCCATTTTTACAGAGTTTTGCTTACTCAAAAGCTTCAATTTTGACCCGTTTCAGGCACAGAAATGACTTTAAACACACTTATTCTAGTTGACAAAGTCATAATTCACATCCAACAGTCATTTAGAGTCAAAAGATTAAATGTTAAAATTTCATCAATATAGACCATTTTGGGATCGTTCAACAGGTCCGGAGTCATCGTTTTTCATCCGAAAATTTATTTTTTGGACTGTACCAAAAATGATTCAAAATGTCAATTGGATCATGCCTCATGTTGAATAACCACTTTTTAAACCCTCACAGTGACCAAAATTGCAATTTTTACAGAGTTTTGCTTACTCAAAAGATTCCATTTTGACCCGTTTCAGGCACAGAAATGACTTTAAACACACTTATTCTAGTTGACAAAGTCATAATTCACATCCAACAGTCATTTAGAGTCAAAAGATTAAATGTTAAAATTTCATCATTATAGACCATTTTGGGATCGTTCGACAGGTCCGGAGTCATCGTTTTTCATCCGAAAATTGATTTTTGGGACTGTACCAAAAATGATTCAAAATGTCAATTGGATCATGCCTCATGTTGAATAACCACTTTTTAAACCCTCACAGTGACCAAAATTGCTATTTTTACAGAGTTTTACTTACTCAAAAGCTTCCATTTTGACCCGTTTCAGGCACAGAAATGACTTTAAACACACTTATTCTAGTTGACAAAATCATAATTCACATCCAACAGTAATTTAGAGTCAAAAGATTAAATGTTTAAATTTCATCATTATAGACCATTTTGGGATCGTTCGACAGGTCCGGAGTCATCGTTTTTTATCCGAAAATTGATTTTTTGGACTGTACCAAAAATGATTCAAAATGTCAATTGGATCATGCCTCATGTTGAATAACCACTTTTTAAACCCTCACAGTGACCAAAATTGCCATTTTTACAGAGTTTTGCTTACTCAAAAGCTTCAATTTTGACCCGTTTCAGGCACAGAAATGACTTTAAACACACTTATTCTAGTTGACAAAGTCATAATTCACATCCAACAGTCATTTAGAGTCAAAAGATTAAATGTTAAAATTTCATCAATATAGACCATTTTGGGATCGTTCGACAGGTCCGGAGTCATCGTTTTTCATCCGAAAATGTATTTTTTGGACTGTACCAAAAATGATTCAAAATGTCAATTGGATCATGCCTCATGTTGAATAACCACTTTTTAAACCCTCACAGTGACCAAAATTGCCATTTTTACAGAGTTTTGCTTACTCAAAAGCTTCCATTTTGACCCGTTTCAGGCACAGAAATGACTTTAAACACACTTATTCTAGTTGACAAAGTCATAATTCACATCCAACAGTCATTTAGAGTCAAAAGATTAAATGTTAAAATTTCATCATTATAGACCATTTTGGGATCGTTCGACAGGTCCGGAGTCATCGTTTTTCATCCGAAAATTGATTTTTGGGACTGTACCAAAAATGATTCAAAATGTCAATTGGATCATGCCTCATGTTGAATAACCACTTTTTAAACCCTCACAGTGACCAAAATTGCCATTTTTACAGAGTTTTGCTTACTCAAAAGCTTCCATTTTGACCCGTTTCAGGCACAGAAATGACTTTAAACACACTTATTCTAGTTGACAAAGTCATAATTCACATCCAACAGTCATTTAGAGTCAAAAGATTAAATGTTAAAATTTCATCATTATAGACCATTTTGGGATCGTTCGACAGGTCCGGAGTCATCGTTTTTCATCCGAAAATTGATTTTTGGGACTGTACCAAAAATGATTCAAAATGTCAATTGGATCATGCCTCATGTTGAATAACCACTTTTTAAACCCTCACAGTGACCAAAATTGCTATTTTTACAGAGTTTTACTTACTCAAAAGCTTCCATTTTGACCCGTTTCAGGCACAGAAATGACTTTAAACACACTTATTCTAGTTGACAAAATCATAATTCACATCCAACAGTAATTTAGAGTCAAAAGATTAAATGTTTAAATTTCATCATTATAGACCATTTTGGGATCGTTCGACAGGTCCGGAGTCATTGTTTTTCATCCGAAAATTGATTTTTTGGACTGTACCAAAAATGATTCAAAATGTCAATTGGATCATGCCTCATGTTGAATAACCACTTTTTAAACCCTCACAGTGACCAAAATTGCCATTTTTACAGAGTTTTGCTTACTCAAAAGCTTCAATTTTGACCCGTTTCAGGCACAGAAATGACTTTAAACACACTTATTCTAGTTGACAAAGTCATAATTCACATCCAACAGTCATTTAGAGTCAAAAGATTAAATGTTAAAATTTCATCAATATAGACCATTTTGGGATCGTTCGACAGGTCCGGAGTCATCGTTTTTCATCCGAAAATTTATTTTTTGGACTGTACCAAAAATGATTCAAAATGTCAATTGGATCATGCCTCATGTTGAATAACCACTTTTTAAACCCTCACAGTGACCAAAATTGCCATTTTTACAGAGTTTTGCTTACTCAAAAGCTTCCATTTTGACCCGTTTCAGGCACAGAAATGACTTTAAACACACTTATTCTAGTTGACAAAGTCATAATTCACATCCAACAGTCATTTAGAGTCAAAAGATTAAATGTTAAAATTTCATCATTATAGACCATTTTGGGATCGTTCGACAGGTCCGGAGTCATCGTTTTTCATCCGAAAATTGATTTTTGGGACTGTACCAAAAATGATTCAAAATGTCAATTGGATCATGCCTCATGTTGAATAACCACTTTTTAAACCCTCACAGTGACCAAAATTGCCATTTTTACAGAGTTTTGCTTACTCAAAAGCTTCCATTTTGACCCGTTTCAGGCACAGAAATGACTTTAAACACACTTATTCTAGTTGACAAAGTCATAATTCACATCCAACAGTCATTTAGAGTCAAAAGATTAAATGTTAAAATTTCATCATTATAGACCATTTTGGGATCGTTCGACAGGTCCGGAGTCATCGTTTTTCATCCGAAAATTGATTTTTGGGACTGTACCAAAAATGATTCAAAATGTCAATTGGATCATGCCTCATGTTGAATAACCACTTTTTAAACCCTCACAGTGACCAAAATTGCTATTTTTACAGAGTTTTACTTACTCAAAAGCTTCCATTTTGACCCGTTTCAGGCACAGAAATGACTTTAAACACACTTATTCTAGTTGACAAAATCATAATTCACATCCAACAGTAATTTAGAGTCAAAAGATTAAATGTTTAAATTTCATCATTATAGACCATTTTGGGATCGTTCGACAGGTCCGGAGTCATTGTTTTTCATCCGAAAATTGATTTTTTGGACTGTACCAAAAATGATTCAAAATGTCAATTGGATCATGCCTCATGTTGAATAACCACTTTTTAAAACCCTCACAGTGACCAAAATTGCCATTTTTACAGAGTTTTGCTTACTCAAAAGCTTCCATTTTGACCCGTTTCAGGCACAGAAATGACTTTAAACACACTTATTCTAGTTGACAAAATCATAATTCACATCCAACAGTAATTTAGAGTCAAAAGATTAAATGTTTAAATTTCATCATTATAGACCATTTTGGGATCGTTCGACAGGTCCGGAGTCATCGTTTTTCATCCGAAAATTGATTTTTTGGACTGTACCAAAAATGATTCAAAATGTCAATTGAATCATGCCTCATGTTGAATAACCACTTTTTAAACCCTCACAGTGACCAAAATTGCCATTTTTACAGAGTTTTGCTTACTCAAAAGCTTCCATTTTGACCCGTTTCAGGCACAGAAATGACTTTAAACACACTTATTCTAGTTGACAAAGTCATAATTCACATCCAACAGTCATTTAGAGTCAAAAGATTAAATGTTAAAATTTCATCATTATAGACCATTTTGGGATCGTTCGACAGGTCCGGAGTCATCGTTTTTCATCCGAAAATTGATTTTTGGGACTGTACCAAAAATGATTCAAAATGTCAATTGGATCATGCCTCATGTTGAATAACCACTTTTTAAACCCTCACAGTGACCAAAATTGCAATTTTTACAGAGTTTTGCTTACTCAAAAGATTCCATTTTGACCCGTTTCAGGCACAGAAATGACTTTAAACACACTTATTCTAGTTGACAAGTCATAATTCACATCCAACAGTCATTTAGAGTCAAAAGATTAAATGTTAAAATTTCATCATTATAGACCATTTTGGGAACGTTCGACAGGTCCGGAGTCATCGTTTTTCATCCGAAAATTGATTTTTTGGACTGTACCAAAAATGATTCAAAATGTCAATTGGATCATGCTTCATGTTGAATAACCACTTTTTAAACCCTCACAGTG
Organism: Lissotriton vulgaris; assembly: GCF_964263255.1. Lineage (NCBI taxonomy): Eukaryota > Metazoa > Chordata > Amphibia > Caudata > Salamandridae > Lissotriton > Lissotriton vulgaris. Next base: position 28,051 of record NW_028243944.1, on the reverse strand, counting down.
ACCAAAATTGCCATTTTTACAGAGTTTTGCTTACTCAAAAGCTTCCATTTTGACCCGTTTCAGGCACAGAAATGACTTTAAACACACTTATTCTAGTTGACAAAGTCATAATTCACATCCAACAGTCATTTAGAGTCAAAAGATTAAATGTTAAAATTTCATCATTATAGACCATTTTGGGATCGTTCGACAGGTCCGGAGTCATCGTTTTTCATCCGAAAATTGATTTTTGGGACTGTACCAAAAATGATTCAAAATGTCAATTGGATCATGCCTCATGTTGAATAACCACTTTTTAAACCCTCACAGTGACCAAAATTGCTATTTTTACAGAGTTTTACTTACTCAAAAGCTTCCATTTTGACCCGTTTCAGGCACAGAAATGACTTTAAACACACTTATTCTAGTTGACAAAATCATAATTCACATCCAACAGTAATTTAGAGTCAAAAGATTAAATGTTTAAATTTCATCATTATAGACCATTTTGGGATCGTTCGACAGGTCCGGAGTCATCGTTTTTTATCCGAAAATTGATTTTTTGGACTGTACCAAAAATGATTCAAAATGTCAATTGGATCATGCCTCATGTTGAATAACCACTTTTTAAACCCTCACAGTGACCAAAATTGCCATTTTTACAGAGTTTTGCTTACTCAAAAGCTTCAATTTTGACCCGTTTCAGGCACAGAAATGACTTTAAACACACTTATTTTAGTTGACAAAGTCCTAATTCACATCCAACAGTCATTTAGAGTCAAAAGATTAAATGTTAAAATTTCATCATTATAGACCATTTTGGGAACGTTCGACAGGTCCGGAGTCATCGTTTTTCATCCGAAAATTGATTTTTTGGACTGTACCAAAAATGATTCAAAATGTCAATTGGATCATGCCTCATGTTGAATAACCACTTTTTAAACCCTCACAGTGACCAAAATTGCCATTTTTACAGAGTTTTGCTTACTCAAAAGCTTCCATTTTGACCCGTTTCAGGCACAGAAATGACTTTAAACACACTTATTCTAGTTGACAAAGTCATAATTCACATCCAACAGTCATTTAGAGTCAAAAGATTAAATGTTAAAATTTCATCAATATAGACCATTTTGGGATCGTTCGACAGGTCCGGAGTCATCGTTTTTCATCCGAAAATTTATTTTTTGGACTGTACCAAAAATGATTCAAAATGTCAATTGGATCATGCCTCATGTTGAATAACCACTTTTTAAACCCTCACAGTGACCAAAATTGCCATTTTTACAGAGTTTTGCTTACTCAAAAGCTTCCATTTTGACCCGTTTCAGGCACAGAAATGACTTTAAACACACTTATTCTAGTTGACAAAGTCATAATTCACATCCAACAGTCATTTAGAGTCAAAAGATTAAATGTTAAAATTTCATCATTATAGACCATTTTGGGATCGTTCGACAGGTCCGGAGTCATCGTTTTTCATCCGAAAATTGATTTTTGGGACTGTACCAAAAATGATTCAAAATGTCAATTGGATCATGCCTCATGTTGAATAACCACTTTTTAAACCCTCACAGTGACCAAAATTGCCATTTTTACAGAGTTTTGCTTACTCAAAAGCTTCCATTTTGACCCGTTTCAGGCACAGAAATGACTTTAAACACACTTATTCTAGTTGACAAAGTCATAATTCACATCCAACAGTCATTTAGAGTCAAAAGATTAAATGTTAAAATTTCATCATTATAGACCATTTTGGGATCGTTCGACAGGTCCGGAGTCATCGTTTTTCATCCGAAAATTGATTTTTGGGACTGTACCAAAAATGATTCAAAATGTCAATTGGATCATGCCTCATGTTGAATAACCACTTTTTAAACCCTCACAGTGACCAAAATTGCCATTTTTACAGAGTTTTGCTTACTCAAAAGCTTCCATTTTGACCCGTTTCAGGCACAGAAATGACTTTAAACACACTTATTCTAGTTGACAAAGTCATAATTCACATCCAACAGTCATTTAGAGTCAAAAGATTAAATGTTAAAATTTCATCATTATAGACCATTTTGGGATCGTTCGACAGGTCCGGAGTCATCGTTTTTCATCCGAAAATTGATTTTTGGGACTGTACCAAAAATGATTCAAAATGTCAATTGGATCATGCCTCATGTTGAATAACCACTTTTTAAACCCTCACAGTGACCAAAATTGCTATTTTTACAGAGTTTTACTTACTCAAAAGCTTCCATTTTGACCCGTTTCAGGCACAGAAATGACTTTAAACACACTTATTCTAGTTGACAAAATCATAATTCACATCCAACAGTAATTTAGAGTCAAAAGATTAAATGTTTAAATTTCATCATTATAGACCATTTTGGGATCGTTCGACAGGTCCGGAGTCATTGTTTTTCATCCGAAAATTGATTTTTTGGACTGTACCAAAAATGATTCAAAATGTCAATTGGATCATGCCTCATGTTGAATAACCACTTTTTAAAACCCTCACAGTGTTCAAAATTGCCATTTTTACAGAGTTTTGCTTACTCAAAAGCTTCCATTTTGACCCGTTTCAGGCACAGAAATGACTTTAAACACACTTATTCTAGTTGACAAAATCATAATTCACATCCAACAGTAATTTAGAGTCAAAAGATTAAATGTTTAAATTTCATCATTATAGACCATTTTGGGATCGTTCGACAGGTCCGGAGTCATCGTTTTTCATCCGAAAATTGATTTTTTGGACTGTACCAAAAATGATTCAAAATGTCAATTGAATCATGCCTCATGTTGAATAACCACTTTTTAAACCCTCACAGTGACCAAAATTGCCATTTTTACAGAGTTTTGCTTACTCAAAAGCTTCCATTTTGACCCGTTTCAGGCACAGAAATGACTTTAAACACACGTATTCTAGTTGACAAAGTCATAATTCACATCCAACAGTCATTTAGAGTCAAAAGATTAAATGTTAAAATTTCATCATTATAGACCATTTTGGGATCGTTCGACAGGTCCGGAGTCATCGTTTTTCATCCGAAAATTGATTTTTGGGACTGTACCAAAAATGATTCAAAATGTCAATTGGATCATGCCTCATGTTGAATAACCACTTTTTAAACCCTCACAGTGACCAAAATTGCAATTTTTACAGAGTTTTGCTTACTCAAAAGATTCCATTTTGACCTGTTTCAGGCACAGAAATGACTTTAAACACACTTATTCTAGTTGACAAGTCATAATTCACATCCAACAGTCATTTAGAGTCAAAAGATTAAATGTTAAAATTTCATCATTATAGACCATTTTGGGAACGTTCGACAGGTCCGGAGTCATCGTTTTTGATCCGAAAATTGATTTTTTGGACTGTACCAAAAATGATTCAAAATGTCAATTGGATCATGCTTCATGTTGAATAACCACTTTTTAAACCCTCACAGTGACCAAAATTGCCATTTTTACAGATTTTTTCTTACTCAAAAGCTTCCATTTTGACCCGTTTCAGGCACAGAAATGACTTTAAACACACTTATTCTAGTTGACAAAGTCATAATTCACATCCAACAGTCATTTAGAGTCAAAAGATTAAATGTTAAAATTTCATCATTATAGACCATTTTGGGATCGTTCGACAGGTCCGGAGTCATCGTTTTTCATCCGAAAATTGATTTTTGGGACTGTACCAAAAATGATTCAAAATGTCAATTGGATCATGCCTCATGTTGAATAACCACTTTTTAAACCCTCACAGTGACCAAAATTGCTATTTTTACAGAGTTTTACTTACTCAAAAGCTTCCATTTTGACCCGTTTCAGGCACAGAAATGACTTTAAACACACTTATTCTAGTTGACAAAATCATAATTCACATCCAACAGTAATTTAGAGTCAAAAGATTAAATGTTTAAATTTCATCATTATAGACCATTTTGGGATCGTTCGACAGGTCCGGAGTCATCGTTTTTTATCCGAAAATTGATTTTTTGGACTGTACCAAAAATGATTCAAAAAGTCAATTGGATCATGCCTCATGTTGAATAACCACTTTTTAAACCCTCACAGTGACCAAAATTGCCATTTTTACATAGTTTTGCTTACTCAAAAGCTTCAATTTTGACCCGTTTCAGGCACAGAAATGACTTTAAACACACTTATTTTAGTTGACAAAGTCCTAATTCACATCCAACAGTAATTTAGAGTCAAAAGAATAAATGTTAAAATTTCATCATTATAGACCATTTTGGGATCGTTCGACAGGTCCGGAGTCATCGTTTTTCATCCGAAAATTGATTTTTTGGACTGTACCAAAAATGATTCAAAATGTCAATTGGATCATGCCTCATGTTGAATAACCACTTTTTAAACCCTCACAGTGACCAAAATTGCCATTTTTACAGAGTTTTGCTTACTCAAAAGCTTCAATTTTGACCCGTTTCAGGCACAGAAATGACTTTAAACACACTTATTTTAGTTGACAAAGTCCTAATTCACATCCAACAGTCATTTAGAGTCAAAAGATTAAATGTTAAAATTTCATCATTATAGACCATTTTGGGAACGTTCGACAGGTCCGGAGTCATCGTTTTTCATCCGAAAATTGATTTTTTGGACTGTACCAAAAATGATTCAAAATGTCAATTGGATCATGCCTCATGTTGAATAACCACTTTTTAAACCCTCACAGTGACCAAAATTGCCATTTTTACAGAGTTTTGCTTACTCAAAAGCTTCCATTTTGACCCGTTTCAGGCACAGAAATGACTTTAAACACACTTATTCTAGTTGACAAAGTCATAATTCACATCCAACAGTCATTTAGAGTCAAAAGATTAAATGTTAAAATTTCATCAATATAGACCATTTTGGGATCGTTCGACAGGTCCGGAGTCATCGTTTTTCATCCGAAAATTTATTTTTTGGACTGTACCAAAAATGATTCAAAATGTCAATTGGATCATGCCTCATGTTGAATAACCACTTTTTAAACCCTCACAGTGACCAAAATTGCCATTTTTACAGAGTTTTGCTTACTCAAAAGCTTCCATTTTGACCCGTTTCAGGCACAGAAATGACTTTAAACACACTTATTCTAGTTGACAAAGTCATAATTCACATCCAACAGTCATTTAGAGTCAAAAGATTAAATGTTAAAATTTCATCATTATAGACCATTTTGGGATCGTTCGACAGGTCCGGAGTCATCGTTTTTCATCCGAAAATTGATTTTTGGGACTGTACCAAAAATGATTCAAAATGTCAATTGGATCATGCCTCATGTTGAATAACCACTTTTTAAACCCTCACAGTGACCAAAATTGCCATTTTTACAGAGTTTTGCTTACTCAAAAGCTTCCATTTTGACCCGTTTCAGGCACAGAAATGACTTTAAACACACTTATTCTAGTTGACAAAGTCATAATTCACATCCAACAGTCATTTAGAGTCAAAAGATTAAATGTTAAAATTTCATCATTATAGACCATTTTGGGATCGTTCGACAGGTCCGGAGTCATCGTTTTTCATCCGAAAATTGATTTTTGGGACTGTACCAAAAATGATTCAAAATGTCAATTGGATCATGCCTCATGTTGAATAACCACTTTTTAAACCCTCACAGTGACCAAAATTGCTATTTTTACAGAGTTTTACTTACTCAAAAGCTTCCATTTTGACCCGTTTCAGGCACAGAAATGACTTTAAACACACTTATTCTAGTTGACAAAATCATAATTCACATCCAACAGTAATTTAGAGTCAAAAGATTAAATGTTTAAATTTCATCATTATAGACCATTTTGGGATCGTTCGACAGGTCCGGAGTCATTGTTTTTCATCCGAAAATTGATTTTTTGGACTGTACCAAAAATGATTCAAAATGTCAATTGGATCATGCCTCATGTTGAATAACCACTTTTTAAAACCCTCACAGTGACGAAAATTGCCATTTTTACAGAGTTTTGCTTACTCAAAAGCTTCAATTTTGACCCGTTTCAGGCACAGAAATGACTTTAAACACACTTCTTCTAGTTGACAAAGTCATAATTCACATCCAACAGTCATTTAGAGTCAAAAGATTAAATGTTAAAATTTCATCAATATAGACCATTTTGGGATCGTTCGACAGGTCCGGAGTCATCGTTTTTCATCCGAAAATTTATTTTTTGGACTGTACCAAAAATGATTCAAAATGTCAATTGGATCATGCCTCATGTTGAATAACCACTTTTTAAACCCTCACAGTGACCAAAATTGCCATTTTTACAGAGTTTTGCTTACTCAAAAGCTTCCATTTTGACCCGTTTCAGGCACAGAAATGACTTTAAACACACTTATTCTAGTTGACAAAATCATAATTCACATCCAACAGTAATTTACAGTCAAAAGATTAAATGTTTAAATTTCATCATTATAGACCATTTTGGGATCGTTCGACAGGTCCGGAGTCATCGTTTTTCATCCGAAAATTTATTTTTTGGACTGTACCAAAAATGATTGAAAATGTCAATTGGATCATGCCTCATGTTGAATAACCACTTTTTAAACCCTCACAGTGACCAAAATTGCCATTTTTACAGAGTTTTGCTTACTCAAAAGCTTCAATTTTGACCCGTTTCAGGCACAGAAATGACTTTAAACACACTTATTCTAGTTGACAAAGTCATAATTCACATCCAACAGTCATTTAGAGTCAAAAGATTAAATGTTAAAATTTCATCAATATAGACCATTTTGGGATCGTTCGACAGGTCCGGAGTCATCGTTTTTCATCCGAAAATTTATTTTTTGGACTGTACCAAAAATGATTCAAAATGTCAATTGGATCATGCCTCATGTTGAATAACCACTTTTTAAACCCTCACAGTGACCAAAATTGCAATTTTTACAGAGTTTTGCTTACTCAAAAGATTCCATTTTGACCCGTTTCAGGCACAGAAATGACTTTAAACACACTTATTCTAGTTGACAAAGTCATAATTCACATCCAACAGTCATTTAGAGTCAAAAGATTAAATGTTAAAATTTCATCATTATAGACCATTTTGGGATCGTTCGACAGGTCCGGAGTCATCGTTTTTCATCCGAAAATTGATTTTTGGGACTGTACCAAAAATGATTCAAAATGTCAATTGGATCATGCCTCATGTTGAATAACCACTTTTTAAACCCTCACAGTGACCAAAATTGCTATTTTTACAGAGTTTTACTTACTCAAAAGCTTCCATTTTGACCCGTTTCAGGCACAGAAATGACTTTAAACACACTTATTCTAGTTGACAAAATCATAATTCACATCCAACAGTAATTTAGAGTCAAAAGATTAAATGTTTAAATTTCATCATTATAGACCATTTTGGGATCGTTCGACAGGTCCGGAGTCATCGTTTTTTATCCGAAAATTGATTTTTTGGACTGTACCAAAAATGATTCAAAATGTCAATTGGATCATGCCTCATGTTGAATAACCACTTTTTAAACCCTCACAGTGACCAAAATTGCCATTTTTACATAGTTTTGCTTACTCAAAAGCTTCAATTTTGACCCGTTTCAGGCACAGAAATGACTTTAAACACACTTATTTTAGTTGACAAAGTCCTAATTCACATCCAACAGTAATTTAGAGTCAAAAGAATAAATGTTAAAATTTCATCATTATAGACCATTTTGGGATCGTTCGACAGGTCCGGAGTCATCGTTTTTCATCCGAAAATTGATTTTTTGGACTGTACCAAAAATGATTCAAAATGTCAATTGGATCATGCCTCATGTTGAATAACCACTTTTTAAACCCTCACAGTGACCAAAATTGCCATTTTTACAGAGTTTTGCTTACTCAAAAGCTTCAATTTTGACCCGTTTCAGGCACAGAAATGACTTTAAACACACTTATTTTAGTTGACAAAGTCCTAATTCACATCCAACAGTCATTTAGAGTCAAAAGATTAAATGTTAAAATTTCATCATTATAGACCATTTTGGGAACGTTCGACAGGTCCGGAGTCATCGTTTTTCATCCGAAAATTGATTTTTTGGACTGTACCAAAAATGATTCAAAATGTCAATTGGATCATGCCTCATGTTGAATAACCACTTTTTAAACCCTCACAGTGACCAAAATTGCCATTTTTACAGAGTTTTGCTTACTCAAAAGCTTCCATTTTGACCCGTTTCAGGCACAGAAATGACTTTAAACACACTTATTCTAGTTGACAAAGTCATAATTCACATCCAACAGTCATTTAGAGTCAAAAGATTAAATGTTAAAATTTCATCAATATAGACCATTTTGGGATCGTTCGACAGGTCCGGAGTCATCGTTTTTCATCCGAAAATTTATTTTTTGGACTGTACCAAAAATGATTCAAAATGTCAATTGGATCATGCCTCATGTTGAATAACCACTTTTTAAACCCTCACAGTGACCAAAATTGCCATTTTTACAGAGTTTTGCTTACTCAAAAGCTTCCATTTTGACCCGTTTCAGGCACAGAAATGACTTTAAACACACTTATTCTAGTTGACAAAGTCATAATTCACATCCAACAGTCATTTAGAGTCAAAAGATTAAATGTTAAAATTTCATCATTATAGACCATTTTGGGATCGTTCGACAGGTCCGGAGTCATCGTTTTTCATCCGAAAATTGATTTTTGGGACTGTACCAAAAATGATTCAAAATGTCAATTGGATCATGCCTCATGTTGAATAACCACTTTTTAAACCCTCACAGTGACCAAAATTGCCATTTTTACAGAGTTTTGCTTACTCAAAAGCTTCCATTTTGACCCGTTTCAGGCACAGAAATGACTTTAAACACACTTATTCTAGTTGACAAAGTCATAATTCACATCCAACAGTCATTTAGAGTCAAAAGATTTAATTTTAAAATTTCATCATTATAGACCATTTTGGGATCGTTCGACAGGTCCGGAGTCATCGTTTTTCATCCGAAAATTGATTTTTGGGACTGTACCAAAAATGATTCAAAATGTCAATTGGATCATGCCTCATGTTGAATAACCACTTTTTAAACCCTCACAGTGACCAAAATTGCTATTTTTACAGAGTTTTACTTACTCAAAAGCTTCCATTTTGACCCGTTTCAGGCACAGAAATGACTTTAAACACACTTATTCTAGTTGACAAAATCATAATTCACATCCAACAGTAATTTAGAGTCAAAAGATTAAATGTTTAAATTTCATCATTATAGACCATTTTGGGATCGTTCGACAGGTCCGGAGTCATTGTTTTTCATCCGAAAATTGATTTTTTGGACTGTACCAAAAATGATTCAAAATGTCAATTGGATCATGCCTCATGTTGAATAACCACTTTTTAAAACCCTCACAGTGACCAAAATTGCCATTTTTACAGAGTTTTGCTTACTCAAAAGCTTCAATTTTGACCCGTTTCAGGCACAGAAATGACTTTAAACACACTTCTTCTAGTTGACAAAGTCATAATTCACATCCAACAGTCATTTAGAGTCAAAAGATTAAATGTTAAAATTTCATCATTATAGACCATTTTGGGATCGTTCGACAGGTCCGGAGTCATCGTTTTTCATCCGAAAATTGATTTTTTGGACTGTACCAAAAATTATTCAAAATGTCAATTGGATCATGCCTCATGTTGAATAACCACTTTTTAAACCCTCACAGTGACCAAAATTGCCATTTTTACAGAGTTTTGCTTACTCAAAAGCTTCAATTTTGACCCGTTTCAGGCACAGAAATGACTTTAAACACACTTATTTTAGTTGACAAAGTCCTAATTCACATCCAACAGTAATTTAGAGTCAAAAGAATAAATGTTAAAATTTCATCATTATAGACCATTTTGGGATCGTTCGACAGGTCCGGAGTCATCGTTTTTCATCCGAAAATTGATTTTTTGGACTGTACCAAAAATGATTCAAAATGTCAATTGGATCATGCCTCATGTTGAATAACCACTTTTTAAACCCTCACAGTGACCAAAATTGCCATTTTTACAGAGTTTTGCTTACTCAAAAGCTTCAATTTTGACCCGTTTCAGGCACAGAAATGACTTTAAACACACTTATTTTAGTTGACAAAGTCCTAATTCACATCCAACAGTCATTTAGAGTCAAAAGATTAAATGTTAAAATTTCATCATTATAGACCATTTTGGGAACGTTCGACAGGTCCGGAGTGATCGTTTTTCATCCGAAAATTGATTTTTTGGACTGTACCAAAAATGATTCAAAATGTCAATTGGATCATGCCTCATGTTGAATAACCACTTTTTAAACCCTCACAGTGACCAAAACTGCCATTTTTACAGAGTTTTGCTTACTCAAAAGCTTCCATTTTGACCCGTTTCAGGCACAGAAATGACTTTAAACACACTTATTCTAGTTGACAAAGTCATAATTCACATCCAACAGTCATTTAGAGTCAAAAGATTAAATGTTAAAATTTCATCAATATAGACCATTTTGGGATCGTTCGACAGGTCCGAAGTCATCGTTTTTCATCCGAAAATTGATTTTTTGGACTGTACCAAAAATGATTCAAAATGTCAATTGGATCATGCCTCATGTTGAATAACCACTTTTTAAACCCTCACAGTGACCAAAATTGCCATTTTTACAGAGTTTTGCTTACTCAAAAGCTTCCATTTTGACCCGTTTCAGGCACAGAAATGACTTTAAACACACTTATTCTAGTTGACAAAGTCATAATTCACATCCAACAGTCATTTAGAGTCAAAAGATTAAATGTTAAAATTTCATCATTATAGACCATTTTGGGATCGTTCGACAGGTCCGGAGTCATCGTTTTTCATCCGAAAATTTATTTTTTGGACTGTACCAAAAATGATTGAAAATGTCAATTGGATCATGCCTCATGTTGAATAACCACTTTTTAAACCCTCACAGTGACCAAAATTGCCATTTTTACAGAGTTTTGCTTACTCAAAAGCTTCCATTTTGACCCGTTTCAGGCACAGAAATGACTTTAAACACACTTATTCTAGTTGACAAAGTCATAATTCACATCCAACAGTCATTTAGAGTCAAAAGATTAAATGTTAAAATTTCATCAATATAGACCATTTTGGGATCGTTCGACAGGTCCGGAGTCATCGTTTTTCATCCGAAAATTTATTTTTGGGACTGTACCAAAAATGATTGAAAATGTCAATTGGATCATGCCTCATGTTGAATAACCACTTTTTAAACCCTCACAGTGACCAAAATTGCTATTTTTACAGAGTTTTACTTACTCAAAAGCTTCCATTTTGACCCGTTTCAGGCACAGAAATGACTTTAAACACACTTATTCTAGTTGACAAAATCATAATTCACATCCAACAGTAATTTAGAGTCAAAAGATTAAATGTTTAAATTTCATCATTATAGACCATTTTGGGATCGTTCGACAGGTCCGGAGTCATCGTTTTTTATCCGAAAATTGATTTTTTGGACTGTACCAAAAATGATTCAAAATGTCAATTGGATCATGCCTCATGTTGAATAACCACTTTTTAAACCCTCACAGTGACCAAAATTGCCATTTTTACATAGTTTTGCTTACTCAAAAGCTTCAATTTTGACCCGTTTCAGGCACAGAAATGACTTTAAACACACTTATTTTAGTTGACAAAGTCCTAATTCACATCCAACAGTAATTTAGAGTCAAAAGAATAAATGTTAAAATTTCATCATTATAGACCATTTTGGGATCGTTCGACAGGTCCGGAGTCATCGTTTTTCATCCGAAAATTGATTTTTTGGACTGTACCAAAAATGATTCAAAATGTCAATTGGATCATGCCTCATGTTGAATAACCACTTTTTAAACCCTCACAGTGACCAAAATTGCCATTTTTACAGAGTTTTGCTTACTCAAAAGCTTCAATTTTGACCCGTTTCAGGCACAGAAATGACTTTAAACACACTTATTTTAGTTGACAAAGTCCTAATTCACATCCAACAGTCATTTAGAGTCAAAAGATTAAATGTTAAAATTTCATCATTATAGACCATTTTGGGAACGTTCGACAGGTCCGGAGTCATCGTTTTTCATCCGAAAATTGATTTTTTGGACTGTACCAAAAATGATTCAAAATGTCAATTGGATCATGCCTCATGTTGAATAACCACTTTTTAAACCCTCACAGTGACCAAAATTGCCATTTTTACAGAGTTTTGCTTACTCAAAAGCTTCCATTTTGACCCGTTTCAGGCACAGAAATGACTTTAAACACACTTATTCTAGTTGACAAAGTCATAATTCACATCCAACAGTCATTTAGAGTCAAAAGATTAAATGTTAAAATTTCATCAATATAGACCATTTTGGGATCGTTCGACAGGTCCGGAGTCATCGTTTTTCATCCGAAAATTTATTTTTTGGACTGTACCAAAAATGATTCAACATGTCAATTGGATCATGCCTCATGTTGAATAACCACTTTTTAAACCCTCACAGTGACCAAAATTGCCATTTTTACAGAGTTTTGCTTACTCAAAAGCTTCCATTTTGACCCGTTTCAAGCACAGAAATGACTTTAAACACACTTATTCTAGTTGACAAAGTCATAATTCACATCCAACAGTCATTTAGAGTCAAAAGATTAAATGTTAAAATTTCATCATTATAGACCATTTTGGGATCGTTCGACAGGTCCGGAGTCATCGTTTTTCATCCGAAAATTGATTTTTGGGACTGTACCAAAAATGATTCAAAATGTCAATTGGATCATGCCTCATGTTGAACAACCACTTTTTAAACCCTCACAGTGACCAAAATTGCCATTTTTACAGAGTTTTGCTTACTCAAAAGCTTCCATTTTGACCCGTTTCAGGCACAGAAATGACTTTAAACACACTTATTCTAGTTGACAAAGTCATAATTCACATCCAACAGTCATTTAGAGTCAAAAGATTTAATGTTAAAATTTCATCATTATAGACCATTTTGGGATCGTTCGACAGGTCCGGAGTCATCGTTTTTCATCCGAAAATTGATTTTTGGGACTGTACCAAAAATGATTCAAAATGTCAATTGGATCATGCCTCATGTTGAATAACCACTTTTTAAACCCTCACAGTGACCAAAATTGCTATTTTTACAGAGTTTTACTTACTCAAAAGCTTCCATTTTGACCCGTTTTAGGCACAGAAATGACTTTAAACACACTTATTCTAGTTGACAAAATCATAATTCACATCCAACAGTAATTTAGAGTCAAAAGATTAAATGTTTAAATTTCATCATTATAGACCATTTTGGGATCGTTCGACAGGTCCGGAGTCATTGTTTTTCATCCGAAAATTGATTTTTTGGACTGTACCAAAAATGATTCAAAATGTCAATTGGATCATGCCTCATGTTGAATAACCACTTTTTAAAACCCTCACAGTGACCAAAATTGCCATTTTTACAGAGTTTTGCTTACTCAAAAGCTTCAATTTTGACCCGTTTCAGGCACAGAAATGACTTTAAACACACTTCTTCTAGTTGACAAAGTCATAATTCACATCCAACAGTCATTTAGAGTCAAAAGATTAAATGTTAAAATTTCATCATTATAGACCATTTTGGGATCGTTCGACAGGTCCGGAGTCATCGTTTTTCATCCGAAAATTGATTTTTTGGACTGTACCAAAAATGATTCAAAATGTCAATTGGATCATGCCTCATGTTGAATAACCACTTTTTAAACCCTCACAGTGACCAAAATTGCCATTTTTACAGAGTTTTGCTTACTCAAAAGCTTCAATTTTGACCCGTTTCAGGCACAGAAATGACTTTAAACACACTTATTTTAGTTGACAAAGTCCTAATTCACATCCAACAGTCATTTAGAGTCAAAAGATTAAATGTTAAAATTTCATCATTATAGACCATTTTGGGAACGTTCGACAGGTCCGGAGTGATCGTTTTTCATCCGAAAATTGATTTTTTGGACTGTACCAAAAATGATTCAAAATGTCAATTGGATCATGCCTCATGTTGAATAACCACTTTTTAAACCCTCACAGTGACCAAAACTGCCATTTTTACAGAGTTTTGCTTACTCAAAAGCTTCCATTTTGACCCGTTTCAGGCACAGAAATGACTTTAAACACACTTATTCTAGTTGACAAAGTCATAATTCACATCCAACAGTCATTTAGAGTCAAAAGATTAAATGTTAAAATTTCATCAATATAGACCATTTTGGGATCGTTCGACAGGTCCGAAGTCATCGTTTTTCATCCGAAAATTGATTTTTTGGACTGTACCAAAAATGATTCAAAATGTCAATTGGATCATGCCTCATGTTGAATAACCACTTTTTAAACCCTCACAGTGACCAAAATTGCCATTTTTACAGAGTTTTGCTTACTCAAAAGCTTCCATTTTGACCCGTTTCAGGCACAGAAATGACTTTAAACACACTTATTCTAGTTGACAAAGTCATAATTCACATCCAACAGTCATTTAGAGTCAAAAGATTAAATGTTAAAATTTCATCATTATAGACCATTTTGGGATCGTTCGACAGGTCCGGAGTCATCGTTTTTCATCCGAAAATTGATTTTTTGGACTGTACCAAAAATGATTCAAAATGTCAATTGGATCATGCTTCATGTTGAATAACCACTTTTTAAACCCTCACAGTGACCAAAATTGCCATTTTTACAGAGTTTTGCTTACTCAAAAGCTTCAATTTTGACCCGTTTCAGGCACAGAAATGACTTTAAACACACTTCTTCTAGTTGACAAAGTCATAATTCACATCCAACAGTCATTTAGAGTCAAATGATTAAATGTTAAAATTTCATCATTATAGACCATTTTGGGATCGTTCGACAGGTCCGGAGTCATCGTTTTTCATCCGAAAATTGATTTTTTGGACTGTACCAAAAATGATTCAAAATGTCAATTGGATCATGCCTCATGTTGAATAACCACTTTTTAAACCCTCACAGTGACCAAAATTGCCATTTTTACAGAGTTTTGCTTACTCAAAAGCTTCAATTTTGACCCGTTTCAGGCACAGAAATGACTTTAAACACACTTATTTTAGTTGACAAAGTCCTAATTCACATCCAACAGTAATTTAGAGTCAAAAGAATAAATGTTAAAATTTCATCATTATAGACCATTTTGGGATCGTTCGACAGGTCCGGAGTCATCGTTTTTCATCCGAAAATTGATTTTTTGGACTGTACCAAAAATGATTCAAAATGTTAATTGGATCATGCCTCATGTTGAATAACCACTTTTTAAACCCTCACAGTGACCAAAATTGCCATTTTTACAGAGTTTTGCTTACTCAAAAGCTTCAATTTTGACCCGTTTCAGGCACAGAAATGACTTTAAACACACTTATTTTAGTTGACAAAGTCCTAATTCACATCCAACAGTCATTTAGAGTCAAAAGATTAAATGTTAAAATTTCATCATTATAGACCATTTTGGGAACGTTCGACAGGTCCGGAGTGATCGTTTTTCATCCGAAAATTGATTTTTTGGACTGTACCAAAAATGATTCAAAATGTCAATTGGATCATGCCTCATGTTGAATAACCACTTTTTAAACCCTCACAGTGACCAAAACTGCCATTTTTACAGAGTTTTGCTTACTCAAAAGCTTCCATTTTGACCCGTTTCAGGCACAGAAATGACTTTAAACACACTTATTCTAGTTGACAAAGTCATAATTCACATCCAACAGTCATTTAGAGTCAAAAGATTAAATGTTAAAACTTCATCAATATAGACCATTTTGGGATCGTTCGACAGGTCCGAAGTCATCGTTTTTCATCCGAAAATTGATTTTTTGGACTGTACCAAAAATGATTCAAAATGTCAATTGGATCATGCCTCATGTTGAATAACCACTTTTTAAACCCTCACAGTGACCAAAATTGCCATTTTTACAGAGTTTTGCTTACTCAAAAGCTTCCATTTTGACCCGTTTCAGGCACAGAAATGACTTTAAACACACTTATTCTAGTTGACAAAGTCATAATTCACATCCAACAGTCATTTAGAGTCAAAAGATTAAATGTTAAAATTTCATCATTATAGACCATTTTGGGATCGTTCGACAGGTCCGGAGTCATCGTTTTTCATCCGAAAATTTATTTTTTGGACTGTACCAAAAATGATTGAAAATGTCAATTGGATCATGCCTCATGTTGAATAACCACTTTTTAAACCCTCACAGTGACCAAAATTGCCATTTTTACAGAGTTTTGCTTACTCAAAAGCTTCAATTTTGACCCGTTTCAGGCACAGAAATGACTTTAAACACACTTATTCTAGTTGACAAAGTCATAATTCACATCCAACAGTCATTTAGAGTCAAAAGATTAAATGTTAAAATTTCATCAATATAGACCATTTTGGGATCGTTCGACAGGTCCGGAGTCATCGTTTTTCATCTGAAAATTTATTTTTTGGACTGTACCAAAAATGATTCAAAATGTCAATTGGATCATGCCTCATGTTGAATAACCACTTTTTAAACCCTCACAGTGACCAAAATTGCAATTTTTACAGAGTTTTGCTTACTCAAAAGATTCCATTTTGACCCGTTTCAGGCACAGAAATGACTTTAAACACACTTATACTAGTTGACAAGTCATAATTCACATCCAACAGTCATTTAGAGTCAAAAGATTAAATGTTAAAATTTCATCATTATAGACCATTTTGGGAACGTTCGACAGGTCCGGAGTCATCGTTTTTCATCCGAAAATTGATTTTTTGGACTGTACCAAAAATGATTCAAAATGTCAATTGGATCATGCTTCATGTTGAATAACCACTTTTTAAACCCTCACAGTGACCAAAATTGCCATTTTTACAGAGTTTTGCTTACTCAAAAGCTTCCATTTAGACCCGTTTCAGGCACAGAAATGACTTTAAACACACTTATTCTAGTTGACAAAGTCATAATTCACATCCAACAGTCATTTAGAGTCAAAAGATTAAATGTTAAAATTTCATCATTATAGACCATTTTGGGATCGTTCGACAGGTCCGGAGTCATCGTTTTTCATCCGAAAATTGATTTTTGGGACTGTACCAAAAATGATTCAAAATGTCAATTGGATCATGCCTCATGTTGAATAACCACTTTTTAAAACCCTCACAGTGACGAAAATTGCCATTTTTACAGAGTTTTGCTTACTCAAAAGCTTCAATTTTGACCCGTTTCAGGCACAGAAATGACTTTAAACACACTTCTTCTAGTTGACAAAGTCATAATTCACATCCAACAGTCATTTAGAGTCAAAAGATTAAATGTTAAAATTTCATCAATATAGACCATTTTGGGATCGTTCGACAGGTCCGGAGTCATCGTTTTTCATCCGAAAATTGATTTTTTGGACTGTACCAAAAATGATTCAAAATGTCAATTGGATCATGCCTCATGTTGAATAACCACTTTTTAAACCCTCACAGTGACCAAAATTGCCATTTTTACATAGTTTTGCTTACTCAAAAGCTTCAATTTTGACCCGTTTCAGGCACAGAAATGACTTTAAACACACTTATTTTAGTTGACAAAGTCCTAATTCACATCCAACAGTAATTTAGAGTCAAAAGAATAAATGTTAAAATTTCATCATTATAGACCATTTTGGGATCGTTCGACAGGTCCGGAGTCATCGTTTTTCATCCGAAAATTGATTTTTTGGACTGTACCAAAAATGATTCAAAATGTCAATTGGATCATGCCTCATGTTGAATAACCACTTTTTAAACCCTCACAGTGACCAAAATTGCCATTTTTACAGAGTTTTGCTTACTCAAAAGCTTCCATTTTGACCTGTTTCAGGCACAGAAATGACTTTAAACACACTTATTCTAGTTGACAAAGTCATAATTCACATCCAACAGTCATTTAGAGTCAAAAGATTTAATGTTAAAATTTCATCATTATAGACCATTTTGGGATCGTTCGACAGGTCCGGAGTCATCGTTTTTCATCCGAAAATTGATTTTTGGGACTGTACCAAAAATGATTCAAAATGTCAATTGGATCATGCCTCATGTTGAATAACCACTTTTTAAACCCTCACAGTGACCAAAATTGCTATTTTTACAGAGTTTTACTTACTCAAAAGCTTCCATTTTGACCCGTTTCAGGCACAGAAATGACTTTAAACACACTTATTCTAGTTGACAAAATCATAATTCACATCCAACAGTAATTTAGAGTCAAAAGATTAAATGTTTAAATTTCATCATTATAGACCATTTTGGGATCGTTCGACAGGTCCGGAGTCATTGTTTTTCATCCGAAAATTGATTTTTTGGACTGTACCAAAAATGATTCAAAATGTCAATTGGATCATGCCTCATGTTGAATAACCACTTTTTAAAACCCTCACAGTGACCAAAATTGCCATTTTTACAGAGTTTTGCTTACTCAAAAGCTTCAATTTTGACCCGTTTCAGGCACAGAAATGACTTTAAACACACTTCTTCTAGTTGACAAAGTCATAATTCACATCCAACAGTCATTTAGAGTCAAAAGATTAAATGTTAAAATTTCATCATTATAGACCATTTTGGGATCGTTCGACAGGTCCGGAGTCATCGTTTTTCATCCGAAAATTGATTTTTTGGACTGTACCAAAAATGATTCAAAATGTCAATTGGATCATGCCTCATGTTGAATAACCACTTTTTAAACCCTCACAGTGACCAAAATTGCCATTTTTACAGAGTTTTGCTTACTCAAAAGCTTCAATTTTGACCCGTTTCAGGCACAGAAATGACTTTAAACACACTTATTTTAGTTGACAAAGTCCTAATTCACATCCAACAGTAATTTAGAGTCAAAAGAATAAATGTTAAAATTTCATCATTATAGACCATTTTGGGATCGTTCGACAGGTCCGGAGTCATCGTTTTTCATCCGAAAATTGATTTTTTGGACTGTACCAAAAATGATTCAAAATGTCAATTGGATCATGCCTCATGTTGAATAACCACTTTTTAAACCCTCACAGTGACCAAAATTGCCATTTTTACAGAGTTTTGCTTACTCAAAAGCTTCAATTTTGACCCGTTTCAGGCACAGAAATGACTTTAAACACACTTATTTTAGTTGACAAAGTCCTAATTCACATCCAACAGTCATTTAGAGTCAAAAGATTAAATGTTAAAATTTCATCATTATAGACCATTTTGGGAACGTTCGACAGGTCCGGAGTGATCGTTTTTCATCCGAAAATTGATTTTTTGGACTGTACCAAAAATGATTCAAAATGTCAATTGGATCATGCCTCATGTTGAATAACCACTTTTTAAACCCTCACAGTGACCAAAACTGCCATTTTTACAGAGTTTTGCTTACTCAAAAGCTTCCATTTTGACCCGTTTCAGGCACAGAAATGACTTTAAACACACTTATTCTAGTTGACAAAGTCATAATTCACATCCAACAGTCATTTAGAGTCAAAAGATTAAATGTTAAAATTTCATCAATATAGACCATTTTGGGATCGTTCGACAGGTCCGAAGTCATCGTTTTTCATCCGAAAATTGATTTTTTGGACTGTACCAAAAATGGTTCAAAATGTCAATTGGATCATGCCTCATGTTGAATAACCACTTTTTAAACCCTCACAGTGACCAAAATTGCCATTTTTACAGAGTTTTGCTTACTCAAAAGCTTCCATTTTGACCCGTTTCAGGCACAGAAATGACTTTAAACACACTTATTCTAGTTGACAAAGTCATAATTCACATCCAACAGTCATTTAGAGTCAAAAGATTAAATGTTAAAATTTCATCATTATAGACCATTTTGGGATCGTTCGACAGGTCCGGAGTCATCGTTTTTCATCCGAAAATTTATTTTTTGGACTGTACCAAAAATGATTGAAAATGTCAATTGGATCATGCCTCATGTTGAATAACCACTTTTTAAACCCTCACAGTGACCAAAATTGCAATTTTTACAGAGTTTTGCTTACTCAAAAGATTCCATTTTGACCCGTTTCAGGCACAGAAATGACTTTAAACACACTTATACTAGTTGACAAGTCATAATTCACATCCAACAGTCATTTAGAGTCAAAAGATTAAATGTTAAAATTTCATCATTATAGACCATTTTGGGAACGTTCGACAGGTCCGGAGTCATCGTTTTTCATCCGAAAATTGATTTTTTGGACTGTACCAAAAATGATTCAAAATGTCAATTGGATCATGCTTCATGTTGAATAACCACTTTTTAAACCCTCACAGTGACCAAAATTGCCATTTTTACAGAGTTTTGCTTACTCAAAAGCTTCCATTTTGACCCGTTTCAGGCACAGAAATGACTTTAAACACACTTATTCTAGTTGACAAAGTCATAATTCACATCCAACAGTCATTTAGAGTCAAAAGATTAAATGTTAAAATTTCATCATTATAGACCATTTTGGGATCGTTCGACAGGTCCGGAGTCATCGTTTTTCATCCGAAAATTGATTTTTGGGACTGTACCAAAAATGATTCAAAATGTCAATTGGATCATGCCTCATGTTGAATAACCACTTTTTAAACCCTCACAGTGACCAAAATTGCTATTTTTACAGAGTTTTACTTACTCAAAAGCTTCCATTTTGACCCGTTTCAGGCACAGAAATGACTTTAAACACACTTATTCTAGTTGACAAAGTCATAATTCACATCCAACAGTCATTTAGAGTCAAAAGATTAAATGTTAATATTTCATCATTATAGACCATTTTGGGATCGTTCGACAGGTCCGAGGTCATCGTTTTTCATCCGAAAATTGATTTTTGGGACTGTACCAAAAATGATTCAAAATGTCAATTGGATCATGCCTCATGTTGAATAACCACTTTTTAAACCCTCACAGTGACCAAAATTGCTATTTTTACAGAGTTTTACTTACTCAAAAGCTTCCATTTTGACCCGTTTCAGGCACAGAAATGACTTTAAACACACTTATTCTAGTTGACAAAATCATAATTCACATCCAACAGTAATTTAGAGTCAAAAGATTAAATGTTTAAATTTCATCATTATAGACCATTTTGGGATCGTTCGACAGGTCCGGAGTCATTGTTTTTCATCCGAAAATTGATTTTTTGGACTGTACCAAAAATGATTCAAAATGTCAATTGGATCATGCCTCATGTTGAATAACCACTTTTTAAAACCCTCACAGTGACCAAAATTGCCATTTTTACAGAGTTTTGCTTACTCAAAAGCTTCAATTTTGACCCGTTTCAGGCACAGAAATGACTTTAAACACACTTCTTCTAGTTGACAAAGTCATAATTCACATCCAACAGTCATTTAGAGTCAAAAGATTAAATGTTAAAATTTCATCATTATAGACCATTTTGGGATCGTTCGACAGGTCCGGAGTCATCGTTTTTCATCCGAAAATTGATTTTTTGGACTGTACCAAAAATGATTCAAAATGTCAATTGGATCATGCCTCATGTTGAATAACCACTTTTTAAACCCTCACAGTGACCAAAATTGCCATTTTTACAGAGTTTTGCTTACTCAAAAGCTTCAATTTTGACCCGTTTCAGGCACAGAAATGACTTTAAACACACTTATTTTAGTTGACAAAGTCCTAATTCACATCCAACAGTAATTTAGAGTCAAAAGAATAAATGTTAAAATTTCATCATTATAGACCATTTTGGGATCGTTCGACAGGTCCGGAGTCATCGTTTTTCATCCGAAAATTGATTTTTTGGACTGTACCAAAAATGATTCAAAATGTCAATTGGATCATGCCTCATGTTGAATAACCACTTTTTAAACCCTCACAGTGACCAAAATTGCCATTTTTACAGAGTTTTGCTTACTCAAAAGCTTCAATTTTGACCCGTTTCAGGCACAGAAATGACTTTAAACACACTTATTTTAGTTGACAAAGTCCTAATTCACATCCAACAGTCATTTAGAGTCAAAAGATTAAATGTTAAAATTTCATCATTATAGACCATTTTGGGAACGTTCGACAGGTCCGGAGTGATCGTTTTTCATCCGAAAATTGATTTTTTGGACTGTACCAAAAATGATTCAAAATGTCAATTGGATCATGCCTCATGTTGAATAACCACTTTTTAAACCCTCACAGTGACCAAAACTGCCATTTTTACAGAGTTTTGCTTACTCAAAAGCTTCCATTTTGACCCGTTTCAGGCACAGAAATGACTTTAAACACACTTATTCTAGTTGACAAAGTCATAATTCACATCCAACAGTCATTTAGAGTCAAAAGATTAAATGTTAAAATTTCATCAATATAGACCATTTTGGGATCGTTCGACAGGTCCGAAGTCATCGTTTTTCATCCGAAAATTGATTTTTTGGACTGTACCAAAAATGGTTCAAAATGTCAATTGGATCATGCCTCATGTTGAATAACCACTTTTTAAACCCTCACAGTGACCAAAATTGCCATTTTTACAGAGTTTTGCTTACTCAAAAGCTTCCATTTTGACCCGTTTCAGGCACAGAAATGACTTTAAACACACTTATTCTAGTTGACAAAGTCATAATTCACATCCAACAGTCATTTAGAGTCAAAAGATTAAATGTTAAAATTTCATCATTATAGACCATTTTGGGATCGTTCGACAGGTCCGGAGTCATCGTTTTTCATCCGAAAATTTATTTTTTGGACTGTACCAAAAATGATTGAAAATGTCAATTGGATCATGCCTCATGTTGAATAACCACTTTTTAAACCCTCACAGTGACCAAAATTGCAATTTTTACAGAGTTTTGCTTACTCAAAAGATTCCATTTTGACCCGTTTCAGGCACAGAAATGACTTTAAACACACTTATACTAGTTGACAAGTCATAATTCACATCCAACAGTCATTTAGAGTCAAAAGATTAAATGTTAAAATTTCATCATTATAGACCATTTTGGGAACGTTCGACAGGTCCGGAGTCATCGTTTTTCATCCGAAAATTGATTTTTTGGACTGTACCAAAAATGATTCAAAATGTCAATTGGATCATGCTTCATGTTGAATAACCACTTTTTAAACCCTCACAGTGACCAAAATTGCCATTTTTACAGAGTTTTGCTTACTCAAAAGCTTCCATTTTGACCCGTTTCAGGCACAGAAATGACTTTAAACACACTTATTCTAGTTGACAAAGTCATAATTCACATCCAACAGTCATTTAGAGTCAAAAGATTAAATGTTAAAATTTCATCATTATAGACCATTTTGGGATCGTTCGACAGGTCCGGAGTCATCGTTTTTCATCCGAAAATTGATTTTTGGGACTGTACCAAAAATGATTCAAAATGTCAATTGGATCATGCCTCATGTTGAATAACCACTTTTTAAACCCTCACAGTGACCAAAATTGCTATTTTTACAGAGTTTTACTTACTCAAAAGCTTCCATTTTGACCCGTTTCAGGCACAGAAATGACTTTAAACACACTTATTCTAGTTGACAAAGTCATAATTCACATCCAACAGTCATTTAGAGTCAAAAGATTAAATGTTAATATTTCATCATTATAGACCATTTTGGGATCGTTCGACAGGTCCGAGGTCATCGTTTTTCATCCGAAAATTGATTTTTGGGACTGTACCAAAAATGATTCAAAATGTCAATTGGATCATGCCTCATGTTGAATAACCACTTTTTAAACCCTCACAGTGACCAAAATTGCTATTTTTACAGAGTTTTACTTACTCAAAAGCTTCCATTTTGACCCGTTTCAGGCACAGAAATGACTTTAAACACACTTATTCTAGTTGACAAAATCATAATTCACATCCAACAGTAATTTAGAGTCAAAAGATTAAATGTTTAAATTTCATCATTATAGACCATTTTGGGATCGTTCGACAGGTCCGGAGTCATTGTTTTTCATCCGAAAATTGATTTTTTGGACTGTACCAAAAATGATTCAAAATGTCAATTGGATCATGCCTCATGTTGAATAACCACTTTTTAAAACCCTCACAGTGACCAAAATTGCCATTTTTACAGAGTTTTGCTTACTCAAAAGCTTCAATTTTGACCCGTTTCAGGCACAGAAATGACTTTAAACACACTTCTTCTAGTTGACAAAGTCATAATTCACATCCAACAGTCATTTAGAGTCAAAAGATTAAATGTTAAAATTTCATCATTATAGACCATTTTGGGATCGTTCGACAGGTCCGGAGTCATCGTTTTTCATCCGAAAATTGATTTTTTGGACTGTACCAAAAATGATTCAAAATGTCAATTGGATCATGCCTCATGTTGAATAACCACTTTTTAAACCCTCACAGTGACCAAAATTGCCATTTTTACAGAGTTTTGCTTACTCAAAAGCTTCAATTTTGACCCGTTTCAGGCACAGAAATGACTTTAAACACACTTATTTTAGTTGACAAAGTCCTAATTCACATCCAACAGTAATTTAGAGTCAAAAGAATAAATGTTAAAATTTCATCATTATAGACCATTTTGGGATCGTTCGACAGGTCCGGAGTCATCGTTTTTCATCCGAAAATTGATTTTTTGGACTGTACCAAAAATGATTCAAAATGTCAATTGGATCATGCCTCATGTTGAATAACCACTTTTTAAACCCTCACAGTGACCAAAATTGCCATTTTTACAGAGTTTTGCTTACTCAAAAGCTTCAATTTTGACCCGTTTCAGGCACAGAAATGACTTTAAACACACTTATTTTAGTTGACAAAGTCCTAATTCACATCCAACAGTCATTTAGAGTCAAAAGATTAAATGTTAAAATTTCATCATTATAGACCATTTTGGGAACGTTCGACAGGTCCGGAGTGATCGTTTTTCATCCGAAAATTGATTTTTTGGACTGTACCAAAAATGATTCAAAATGTCAATTGGATCATGCCTCATGTTGAATAACCACTTTTTAAACCCTCACAGTGACCAAAACTGCCATTTTTACAGAGTTTTGCTTACTCAAAAGCTTCCATTTTGACCCGTTTCAGGCACAGAAATGACTTTAAACACACTTATTCTAGTTGACAAAGTCATAATTCACATCCAACAGTCATTTAGAGTCAAAAGATTAAATGTTAAAATTTCATCAATATAGACCATTTTGGGATCGTTCGACAGGTCCGAAGTCATCGTTTTTCATCCGAAAATTGATTTTTTGGACTGTACCAAAAATGATTCAAAATGTCAATTGGATCATGCCTCATGTTGAATAACCACTTTTTAAACCCTCACAGTGACCAAAATTGCCATTTTTACAGAGTTTTGCTTACTCAAAAGCTTCCATTTTGACCCGTTTCAGGCACAGAAATGACTTTAAACACACTTATTCTAGTTGACAAAGTCATAATTCACATCCAACAGTCATTTAGAGTCAAAAGATTAAATGTTAAAATTTCATCATTATAGACCATTTTGGGATCGTTCGACAGGTCCGGAGTCATCGTTTTTCATCCGAAAATTTATTTTTTGGGACTGTACCAAAAATGATTGAAAATGTCAATTGGATCATGCCTCATGTTGAATAACCACTTTTTAAACCCTCACAGTGACCAAAATTGCCATTTTTACAGAGTTTTGCTTACTCAAAAGCTTCAATTTTGACCCGTTTCAGGCACAGAAATGACTTTAAACACACTTATTCTAGTTGACAAAGTCATAATTCACATCCAACAGTCATTTAGAGTCAAAAGATTAAATGTTAAAATTTCATCAATATAGACCATTTTGGGATCGTTCGACAGGTCCGGAGTCATCGTTTTTCATCTGAAAATTTATTTTTTGGACTGTACCAAAAATGATTCAAAATGTCAATTGGATCATGCCTCATGTTGAATAACCACTTTTTAAACCCTCACAGTGACCAAAATTGCAATTTTTACAGAGTTTTGCTTACTCAAAAGATTCCATTTTGACCCGTTTCAGGCACAGAAATGACTTTAAACACACTTATACTAGTTGACAAGTCATAATTCACATCCAACAGTCATTTAGAGTCAAAAGATTAAATGTTAAAATTTCATCATTATAGACCATTTTGGGAACGTTCGACAGGTCCGGAGTCATCGTTTTTCATCCGAAAATTGATTTTTTGGACTGTACCAAAAATGATTCAAAATGTCAATTGGATCATGCTTCATGTTGAATAACCACTTTTTAAACCCTCACAGTGACCAAAATTGCCATTTTTACAGAGTTTTGCTTACTCAAAAGCTTCCATTTAGACCCGTTTCAGGCACAGAAATGACTTTAAACACACTTATTCTAGTTGACAAAGTCATAATTCACATCCAACAGTCATTTAGAGTCAAAAGATTAAATGTTAAAATTTCATCATTATAGACCATTTTGGGATCGTTCGACAGGTCCGGAGTCATCGTTTTTCATCCGAAAATTGATTTTTGGGACTGTACCAAAAATGATTCAAAATGTCAATTGGATCATGCCTCATGTTGAATAACCACTTTTTAAACCCTCACAGTGACCTAAATTGCTATTTTTACAGAGTTTTACTTACTCAAAAGCTTCCATTTTGACCCGTTTCAGGCACAGAAATGACTTTAAACACACTTATTCTAGTTGACAAAATCATAATTCACATCCAACAGTAATTTAGAGTCAAAAGATTAAATGTTTAAATTTCATCATTATAGACCATTTTGGGATCGTTCGACAGGTCCGGAGTCATCGTTTTTTATCCGAGAATTGATTTTTTGGACTGTACCAAAAATGATTCAAAATGTCAATTGGATCATGCCTCATGTTGAATAACCACTTTTTAAACCCTCACAGTGACCAAAATTGCCATTTTTACATAGTTTTGCTTACTCAAAAGCTTCAATTTTGACCCGTTTCAGGCACAGAAATGACTTTAAACACACTTATTTTAGTTGACAAAGTCCTAATTCACATCCAACAGTCATTTAGAGTCAAAAGATTAAATGTTAAAATTTCATCATTATAGACCATTTTGGGATCGTTCGACAGGTCCGGAGTCATCGTTTTTCATCCGAAAATTGATTTTTGGGACTGTACCAAAAATGATTCAAAATGTCAATTGGATCATGCCTCATGTTGAATAACCACTTTTTAAACCCTCACAGTGACCAAAATTGCTATTTTTACAGAGTTTTACTTACTCAAAAGCTTCCATTTTGACCCGTTTCAGGCACAGAAATGACTTTAAACACACTTATTCTAGTTGACAAAGTCATAATTCACATCCAACAGTCATTTAGAGTCAAAAGATTAAATGTTAATATTTCATCATTATAGACCATTTTGGGATCGTTCGACAGGTCCGAGGTCATCGTTTTTCATCCGAAAATTGATTTTTGGGACTGTACCAAAAATGATTCAAAATGTCAATTGGATCATGCCTCATGTTGAATAACCACTTTTTAAACCCTCACAGTGACCAAAATTGCTATTTTTACAGAGTTTTACTTACTCAAAAGCTTCCATTTTGACCCGTTTCAGGCACAGAAATGACTTTAAACACACTTATTCTAGTTGACAAAATCATAATTCACATCCAACAGTAATTTAGAGTCAAAAGATTAAATGTTTAAATTTCATCATTATAGACCATTTTGGGATCGTTCGACAGGTCCGGAGTCATTGTTTTTCATCCGAAAATTGATTTTTTGGACTGTACCAAAAATGATTCAAAATGTCAATTGGATCATGCCTCATGTTGAATAACCACTTTTTAAAACCCTCACAGTGACCAAAATTGCCATTTTTACAGAGTTTTGCTTACTCAAAAGCTTCAATTTTGACCCGTTTCAGGCACAGAAATGACTTTAAACACACTTCTTCTAGTTGACAAAGTCATAATTCACATCCAACAGTCATTTAGAGTCAAAAGATTAAATGTTAAAATTTCATCATTATAGACCATTTTGGGATCGTTCGACAGGTCCGGAGTCATCGTTTTTCATCCGAAAATTGATTTTTTGGACTGTACCAAAAATGATTCAAAATGTCAATTGGATCATGCCTCATGTTGAATAACCACTTTTTAAACCCTCACAGTGACCAAAATTGCCATTTTTACAGAGTTTTGCTTACTCAAAAGCTTCAATTTTGACCC